>NW_026440204.1:0-77107 GCF_002870075.4 Lactuca sativa | reverse complement strand
TCCGAGACTTTCTGGTATGTAGAAAACATGGTTCGGGAGTTGCAAATGTGCCTTGTGGCTCCAGTATCAATCCACCAATCCACACAATTGCTAACCATGTTGGTTTGAATCACAGCAACAAATTGATTTGGTGATTCAACCATGTTGGCTTGACCAGAATTTCCTCCACCAGAATTGCCACCATTGTTTCCATTGTTTCCTCCATTGTTCCCTCGATTATTTCCTCCATTGTTTCCTCCTTGACCCCTCCTGAATCTGCAATCTTTGGCCTTGTGTCCAATTTTGCCACAAACATAGCATGGACCAGAATTCTTCTTGAAATTCTTCTTGTTAGGGCCATGATTTTTGCCATCTTTGGAAGAGTTTTTGGAGCCTTGCTTCCCTTTCTTGTTGTTGTGCTTTGTCCTTGAAGTACTTGCTTCTCCAACAAAGTTTGCACTTGGTTCCAAGGAATTTGCATCTGCCTTCTCATTCAATCTGTTATCTTCTTCCACACGAATTCTCAACACAAGTTGCTCAAAACTCATGTCATCAGTTAAGTGCTTAAGATATAATTTGAAATTCTTCCAAGAAGGAGGAAGTTTTTCAATGATTGAACCAACAAGAAAATTAGAGTTTATACCCATACCTTCAACTTCAAGATCATGTGCAATGACTTGAATTTCCTCCACTTGTTTGAGGACAGATTTGGTATCCACCATCTTGAAATTCATGAACTTTCCAATCACGAATTTCTTGGAACATGCCACTTCTGTTTTGTATTTCTTTTCCAGTGATTCCCATATCTCTCTTGCAGTAGTCATGGTAGAGTAGATATCATAGAGAGAATCATCCAGGGCATTTAGAATATAATTTCTGCAATTATATTCATTTGTGTTCCAAGTTTCCACAGCCCTTTGATGTTCTGCCATTTGGGCTTCACTGGGTGGTGTTGTTCCTTCTGCAGTGGTTGTACCAATAGGAGGAGAGGGAGAATCATCAGTGAGAACATTGGAAACATGAAGAGTTGTTAGATAAAACAACATCTTCTGTTGCCATCTTCGAAAATCTGAGCCTTTGAATTTCTCAGGCTTTTCCACATGTGTTTTGATGATGGATTGTTGATCCATTCTTCCACTTTTTAATTTCTGTCTTAGATTGTTAATACAGAAGTATACAATCAACAAAATTAACAGAAATAAAACAAACGAAATTGAAATATATGTATGAAATATACAAGAATCAGTTTGCAGAAAACATACTTGATGGTTTATGCTTACAACAGAAACACAAAAACGAAATTATGTAGATTGAGGCCTGCAAATTGCAGTGTCCTAAGACAGAAATTTCCCTGGTGGGGATCTGTCTAGAGGATACAACAATCAATCAAGAACTTCTCTTGATTCTGACGAAATTCCTATGTTCCCTTCATCTTTGGAAGAACGAATTTTTAAAGAGAATTCTGTGGTGTGAATGATGATGTTTTTCAACCCCTTTCAGATGAATGAAACAGGTATTTATAGGTATTAGTTATGACAGTTGGAAACTGTCAAAACCGAAAATAACTGTTAAAAACCTGTCATTCAGTAATTACGAATTTAATAATAAAAAAATAAAAATTAATTTCGTAATTAAAAATTATCTAATTAATCAGGAAGACCCCAAGAGCCCCAAGGCCCAAGGCCCATCTTTTGACCATTAAATATTCTCTTGATATTAGCCCATTTTCAATCCAATTAGGCTAATCCAACACCACAACCCAAGCCCAATATGCTTAACCCCTTACTTGACCCATTTAGTTAAATGAGTAGGACTAGACATATAAGGTGGGAGAAGGTTTTCTCTTCCACCAATGTGGGATAAGTCCCACATTGTAATTTTGTAGTCAAAGTTCCAACAATACCCCACATTTTCTATTCAAACTCCAATAATACCCCACATTTGAATAGAAAATAAGTGAACTTTGATATTCAAATAAGGGAAGTAAGATATGACATGCATCTGAATAGGTGTTGTAAAACTTGAACCTTTCATAGTGAGTACTACTTGGATCTACTTTGTGGGTAGTGAACTAGAGTCTTGAACTAACCACTTTTTATAGTAGAATAAAAAACAAGAAGTATCACACATATCATATCTAAGCATAGATCATTTCTTACCGTTGTGTTCATTTCGGTCATGAACGATCCTTTCTTCATGAGACTTTTAGAGAGCTTTAGCCATATCAGCTCCCAAAGATGCGACCTCACATCCATCTCACATAGGTAATGCTAATCTGGAATAATCCGTACTTATTCCACTGTAGAAGCTATCAGCATTATTAAGAATAAAGCATTCATCCCTATAACATCAACGGAAAAACACAAAACAAATATCATGGGAGTGAGCATACCTTTGTGTTAGTGCTTCTTTGAGTCTTCCCCAACTAGTTGTCCTATTGAACCTAGACCATGGGATCTCCAATGTTGCTAGGTTAGGTTTCCGCAAGGTGGTGACTCATTGTGTTGGCTTTAAGCCCATTCCCCTCGATGTGAAGAGAACTTGCTCTCTACTCAGGCCTTTTGTCAAGGGATCAGCTATATTTTCCTTTGACTTTATGTAACTAATGGAAATGATTCCATTCTTCAGCAAGTCTCGTATTGTAATATGTCTGCGCCTAATGTGTCTCGACTTGCCATTGTATATTTGACTTTGTGCTCTAGTAAGAGCAGCCATACTATCACAATGTATGCCAATGGCAGTAACAGGTTGAGGCCACAGAGGAATACCTTCTAGGAAGCTTTTAAGCCATTCAGCTTCTTCAGCAGCTTTATCTAAAGCAACAAACTCTGCTTCCATTGTAGAACGAGTATTCACAGTTTGCTTAGATGATTTCCAAGAGATAGCAGCTCCACCAAGAGTGAACACATATCCACTTGTGGATTTTGCCTCAGAAGTATTGGAAATCCAATTTGCATCACAATACCCTTCAAGAACAGGAGGATATTTCGTGTAATGCAGTCCATAGTTCATTGTATGCTTTAAATATCTAAGCACTCTTACTAATGCATACCAATGATCTTTCCCAGGATTGTGGGAGTAACGACTCAATCTACTTACACTATAAGCCAAGTCCGGTCTAGTACAATTCATAATATACATCAAGCTGCCGAGAACTTGAGTATATTCTAACTGAGCTACAGTATCACCTTTATTCTTCTTTAGATGACTAGAAGCATCAAATGGGGTGACAACCGGCTTGTCATCATAGTGTCCAAACTTCTTGAGTACACTTTCAATATAATGGGACTGAGTAAGAGTATATCCATCTGGTCTTCTTTGAACTCTTACACCAAGGATCACATCTACTACTCCCAAGTCTTTCATGGAAAAGGAGGAGTGTAGCATTTTCTTGGTTTGATTGATCACATCCAGATTAGTACCCATTATAAGCATATCATCCACATACAAGCATATGATGACATAAGCATTCTTGTATTGTTTGACATAAACACATTTATCACATTCATTTATTCTAAATCCATTAGAGAGTAATGTGTTGTCAAACTTCTCGTGCCATTGCTTTGGAGCCTGTTTTAGTCCATAAAGTGATCTAACTAACTTACAGACTTTGTTTTCTTGACCTTTAACCACAAACCCTTCAGGTTGATTCATATATATCTCTTCATCTAGTTCACCATACAAGAAGGCAGTTTTCACATCCATTTGGTGTATTTCCAAATTATGAATGGATGCAATTGCTACTAATGTGCGAATTGATGTAATTCTTGTAACAGGTGAATAGGTGTCAAAGAAGTCTTGACCCTCTTTTTGACGATACCCTTTAGCTACTAAACGAGCTTTGTACTTCTCTATGGTACCATCAGGTCTAAACTTCTTCTTGAATATCCATTTGTGCCCAATTGGTTTTTGCCCATGTGGCAAATCCACCAATTTCCAAGTGTTATTTTGCACAATGGAGTCAATCTCACTTTTGATTGCCTCTTTCCAGTAAGGAGCTTCAGAGGAGTCCATAGCTTCCTTATATGTTTGTGGTTCCTTATTCACTACATAGGTCATGTAATCAGGTCCAAAATCTTTGGCTATTTTGCCCCGTTTGCTTCTTCTAGGTTCTAAGTTGTCTTCTTGAACCTTTGAAGAATTCTCTTCATTTGATTGTAAACTTTTGTCTGGAATCGTATCATTCAGTCCATCATCTAGAGGTCTTTTCCTAGAGTAGGTAACCTCTTTTCCTTTATCCTTAAAAGGAAAAGTATTTTCAAAGAATTCAGCCTCTGCTGATTCCATGATGGTTTGGTTATGGATCTCATCAACATGTGATTTATACACAAGAAACCTGTATGCTGCACTATTCATGGCAGGGCCAAGATAGATGCAATCTATGGTTTTTGGTCCAAGTTTAGTCCTCTTAGGAAGAGGTACTTGAACCTTAGCAAGGCAACCCCACACTTTCATCCTTTTATAAGAGGGTAACCTCCCTTTCCATAGATGATATGGTGATTTATCACTCTTTTTATGAGGAATTCTATTAAGTATTGTATTTGCTGCAAGACATGCTTCTCCCCACAGATTATGTGGTGCTCCAGAAGTAATTAACATTGAATTAATCATGTTTTTCAATGTTCTATTCTTTCTTTCTGCCACTCCATTTTGTTGAGGAGTATATGGAGCAGTTGTTTGATGTATAATACCGTTTAAAGAACAAAATTCAGCAAAGTCTTTGGATTCATATTCTCCTCCTCGATCAGACCTTAGAATTTTGATCTTTTTGTCAAGTTGATTTTCAACTTCAGCCTTGTAATTCTTAAAATAATTCAAGGCTTCATCTTTGGTATTTAACAAATAAATATAACAATACTTACTGCAATCATCAATAAAGGATATATAATAATTCTTTCCTCCTCTTGTAGGTGTTGCTCTAAAATCACATAAATCAGAGTGGATTAAGCCAAGTATTTCATTAGATTTTTCAACCGATTTATGAGGATGTTGTGTAAATTTTGATTCTACACAAACCTCACATTTTATATTTTTATCTAACGAACATTTTGGTAACATGCTAAGTTTTGCCATTCTTTGAATAGAACGAAAATTAACATGTCCCAAACGAGAATGCCACAAAATTGAAGGATCATGCATATACATAGAAGAGGGGCTAGTAGTGCCCATTATTGCATTAGCATTAATATTGGTTACATCATTGTTTGGTGTTTCAACACCATAGTACAAAGGTAATACACTGACTTTGAAGAGACCCTCACTAAGGTATCCCTTTCCAACATACATCCCACCCTTGGTGAGAACAAATTTATCAGATTCAAATACAAGTTTGAAACCTTTGTTACTAAGAATAGGACCAGAAATCAAATTCTTAGTAATTTCAGGAACATGCAAGACATCACATAAAACAAGTTCTTTTTCAGAAGTCAATTGTAGTTTCACTTTTCCCTTTCCTTCAACTTTTGCAGTAGAGCCATTCCCCATAAACATTGGTTCAGAATCCGAGACTTTCTGGTATGTAGAAAACATGGTTCGGGAGTTGCAAATGTGCCTTGTGGCTCCAGTATCAATCCACCAATCCACACAATTGCTAACCATGTTGGTTTGAATCACAGCAACAAATTGATTTGGTGATTCAACCATGTTGGCTTGACCAGAATTTCCTCCACCAGAATTGCCACCATTGTTTCCATTGTTTCCTCCATTGTTCCCTCGATTATTTCCTCCATTGTTTCCTCCTTGACCCCTCCTGAATCTGCAATCTTTGGCCTTGTGTCCAATTTTGCCACAAACATAGCATGGACCAGAATTCTTCTTGAAATTCTTCTTGTTAGGGCCATGATTTTTGCCATCTTTGGAAGAGTTTTTGGAGCCTTGCTTCCCTTTCTTGTTGTTGTGCTTTGTCCTTGAAGTACTTGCTTCTCCAACAAAGTTTGCACTTGGTTCCAAGGAATTTGCATCTGCCTTCTCATTCAATCTGTTATCTTCTTCCACACGAATTCTCAACACAAGTTGCTCAAAACTCATGTCATCAGTTAAGTGCTTAAGATATAATTTGAAATTCTTCCAAGAAGGAGGAAGTTTTTCAATGATTGAACCAACAAGAAAATTAGAGTTTATACCCATACCTTCAACTTCAAGATCATGTGCAATGACTTGAATTTCCTCCACTTGTTTGAGGACAGATTTGGTATCCACCATCTTGAAATTCATGAACTTTCCAATCACGAATTTCTTGGAACATGCCACTTCTGTTTTGTATTTCTTTTCCAGTGATTCCCATATCTCTCTTGCAGTAGTCATGGTAGAGTAGATATCATAGAGAGAATCATCCAGGGCATTTAGAATATAATTTCTGCAATTATATTCATTTGTGTTCCAAGTTTCCACAGCCCTTTGATGTTCTGCCATTTGGGCTTCACTGGGTGGTGTTGTTCCTTCTGCAGTGGTTGTACCAATAGGAGGAGAGGGAGAATCATCAGTGAGAACATTGGAAACATGAAGAGTTGTTAGATAAAACAACATCTTCTGTTGCCATCTTCGAAAATCTGAGCCTTTGAATTTCTCAGGCTTTTCCACATGTGTTTTGATGATGGATTGTTGATCCATTCTTCCACTTTTTAATTTCTGTCTTAGATTGTTAATACAGAAGTATACAATCAACAAAATTAACAGAAATAAAACAAACGAAATTGAAATATATGTATGAAATATACAAGAATCAGTTTGCAGAAAACATACTTGATGGTTTATGCTTACAACAGAAACACAAAAACGAAATTATGTAGATTGAGGCCTGCAAATTGCAGTGTCCTAAGACAGAAATTTCCCTGGTGGGGATCTGTCTAGAGGATACAACAATCAATCAAGAACTTCTCTTGATTCTGACGAAATTCCTATGTTCCCTTCATCTTTGGAAGAACGAATTTTTAAAGAGAATTCTGTGGTGTGAATGATGATGTTTTTCAACCCCTTTCAGATGAATGAAACAGGTATTTATAGGTATTAGTTATGACAGTTGGAAACTGTCAAAACCGAAAATAACTGTTAAAAACCTGTCATTCAGTAATTACGAATTTAATAATAAAAAAATAAAAATTAATTTCGTAATTAAAAATTATCTAATTAATCAGGAAGACCCCAAGAGCCCCAAGGCCCAAGGCCCATCTTTTGACCATTAAATATTCTCTTGATATTAGCCCATTTTCAATCCAATTAGGCTAATCCAACACCACAACCCAAGCCCAATATGCTTAACCCCTTACTTGACCCATTTAGTTAAATGAGTAGGACTAGACATATAAGGTGGGAGAAGGTTTTCTCTTCCACCAATGTGGGATAAGTCCCACATTGTAATTTTGTAGTCAAAGTTCCAACAATACCCCACATTTTCTATTCAAACTCCAATAATACCCCACATTTGAATAGAAAATAAGTGAACTTTGATATTCAAATAAGGGAAGTAAGATATGACATGCATCTGAATAGGTGTTGTAAAACTTGAACCTTTCATAGTGAGTACTACTTGGATCTACTTTGTGGGTAGTGAACTAGAGTCTTGAACTAACCACTTTTTATAGTAGAATAAAAAACAAGAAGTATCACACATATCATATCTAAGCATAGATCATTTCTTACCGTTGTGTTCATTTCGGTCATGAACGATCCTTTCTTCATGAGACTTTTAGAGAGCTTTAGCCATATCAGCTCCCAAAGATGCGACCTCACATCCATCTCACATAGGTAATGCTAATCTGGAATAATCCGTACTTATTCCACTGTAGAAGCTATCAGCATTATTAAGAATAAAGCATTCATCCCTATAACATCAACGGAAAAACACAAAACAAATATCATGGGAGTGAGCATACCTTTGTGTTAGTGCTTCTTTGAGTCTTCCCCAACTAGTTGTCCTATTGAACCTAGACCATGGGATCTCCAATGTTGCTAGGTTAGGTTTCCGCAAGGTGGTGACTCATTGTGTTGGCTTTAAGCCCATTCCCCTCGATGTGAAGAGAACTTGCTCTCTACTCAGGCCTTTTGTCAAGGGATCAGCTATATTTTCCTTTGACTTTATGTAACTAATGGAAATGATTCCATTCTTCAGCAAGTCTCGTATTGTAATATGTCTGCGCCTAATGTGTCTCGACTTGCCATTGTATATTTGACTTTGTGCTCTAGTAAGAGCAGCCATACTATCACAATGTATGCCAATGGCAGTAACAGGTTGAGGCCACAGAGGAATACCTTCTAGGAAGCTTTTAAGCCATTCAGCTTCTTCAGCAGCTTTATCTAAAGCAACAAACTCTGCTTCCATTGTAGAACGAGTATTCACAGTTTGCTTAGATGATTTCCAAGAGATAGCAGCTCCACCAAGAGTGAACACATATCCACTTGTGGATTTTGCCTCAGAAGTATTGGAAATCCAATTTGCATCACAATACCCTTCAAGAACAGGAGGATATTTCGTGTAATGCAGTCCATAGTTCATTGTATGCTTTAAATATCTAAGCACTCTTACTAATGCATACCAATGATCTTTCCCAGGATTGTGGGAGTAACGACTCAATCTACTTACACTATAAGCCAAGTCCGGTCTAGTACAATTCATAATATACATCAAGCTGCCGAGAACTTGAGTATATTCTAACTGAGCTACAGTATCACCTTTATTCTTCTTTAGATGACTAGAAGCATCAAATGGGGTGACAACCGGCTTGTCATCATAGTGTCCAAACTTCTTGAGTACACTTTCAATATAATGGGACTGAGTAAGAGTATATCCATCTGGTCTTCTTTGAACTCTTACACCAAGGATCACATCTACTACTCCCAAGTCTTTCATGGAAAAGGAGGAGTGTAGCATTTTCTTGGTTTGATTGATCACATCCAGATTAGTACCCATTATAAGCATATCATCCACATACAAGCATATGATGACATAAGCATTCTTGTATTGTTTGACATAAACACATTTATCACATTCATTTATTCTAAATCCATTAGAGAGTAATGTGTTGTCAAACTTCTCGTGCCATTGCTTTGGAGCCTGTTTTAGTCCATAAAGTGATCTAACTAACTTACAGACTTTGTTTTCTTGACCTTTAACCACAAACCCTTCAGGTTGATTCATATATATCTCTTCATCTAGTTCACCATACAAGAAGGCAGTTTTCACATCCATTTGGTGTATTTCCAAATTATGAATGGATGCAATTGCTACTAATGTGCGAATTGATGTAATTCTTGTAACAGGTGAATAGGTGTCAAAGAAGTCTTGACCCTCTTTTTGACGATACCCTTTAGCTACTAAACGAGCTTTGTACTTCTCTATGGTACCATCAGGTCTAAACTTCTTCTTGAATATCCATTTGTGCCCAATTGGTTTTTGCCCATGTGGCAAATCCACCAATTTCCAAGTGTTATTTTGCACAATGGAGTCAATCTCACTTTTGATTGCCTCTTTCCAGTAAGGAGCTTCAGAGGAGTCCATAGCTTCCTTATATGTTTGTGGTTCCTTATTCACTACATAGGTCATGTAATCAGGTCCAAAATCTTTGGCTATTTTGCCCCGTTTGCTTCTTCTAGGTTCTAAGTTGTCTTCTTGAACCTTTGAAGAATTCTCTTCATTTGATTGTAAACTTTTGTCTGGAATCGTATCATTCAGTCCATCATCTAGAGGTCTTTTCCTAGAGTAGGTAACCTCTTTTCCTTTATCCTTAAAAGGAAAAGTATTTTCAAAGAATTCAGCCTCTGCTGATTCCATGATGGTTTGGTTATGGATCTCATCAACATGTGATTTATACACAAGAAACCTGTATGCTGCACTATTCATGGCAGGGCCAAGATAGATGCAATCTATGGTTTTTGGTCCAAGTTTAGTCCTCTTAGGAAGAGGTACTTGAACCTTAGCAAGGCAACCCCACACTTTCATCCTTTTATAAGAGGGTAACCTCCCTTTCCATAGATGATATGGTGATTTATCACTCTTTTTATGAGGAATTCTATTAAGTATTGTATTTGCTGCAAGACATGCTTCTCCCCACAGATTATGTGGTGCTCCAGAAGTAATTAACATTGAATTAATCATGTTTTTCAATGTTCTATTCTTTCTTTCTGCCACTCCATTTTGTTGAGGAGTATATGGAGCAGTTGTTTGATGTATAATACCGTTTAAAGAACAAAATTCAGCAAAGTCTTTGGATTCATATTCTCCTCCTCGATCAGACCTTAGAATTTTGATCTTTTTGTCAAGTTGATTTTCAACTTCAGCCTTGTAATTCTTAAAATAATTCAAGGCTTCATCTTTGGTATTTAACAAATAAATATAACAATACTTACTGCAATCATCAATAAAGGATATATAATAATTCTTTCCTCCTCTTGTAGGTGTTGCTCTAAAATCACATAAATCAGAGTGGATTAAGCCAAGTATTTCATTAGATTTTTCAACCGATTTATGAGGATGTTGTGTAAATTTTGATTCTACACAAACCTCACATTTTATATTTTTATCTAACGAACATTTTGGTAACATGCTAAGTTTTGCCATTCTTTGAATAGAACGAAAATTAACATGTCCCAAACGAGAATGCCACAAAATTGAAGGATCATGCATATACATAGAAGAGGGGCTAGTAGTGCCCATTATTGCATTAGCATTAATATTGGTTACATCATTGTTTGGTGTTTCAACACCATAGTACAAAGGTAATACACTGACTTTGAAGAGACCCTCACTAAGGTATCCCTTTCCAACATACATCCCACCCTTGGTGAGAACAAATTTATCAGATTCAAATACAAGTTTGAAACCTTTGTTACTAAGAATAGGACCAGAAATCAAATTCTTAGTAATTTCAGGAACATGCAAGACATCACATAAAACAAGTTCTTTTTCAGAAGTCAATTGTAGTTTCACTTTTCCCTTTCCTTCAACTTTTGCAGTAGAGCCATTCCCCATAAACATTGGTTCAGAATCCGAGACTTTCTGGTATGTAGAAAACATGGTTCGGGAGTTGCAAATGTGCCTTGTGGCTCCAGTATCAATCCACCAATCCACACAATTGCTAACCATGTTGGTTTGAATCACAGCAACAAATTGATTTGGTGATTCAACCATGTTGGCTTGACCAGAATTTCCTCCACCAGAATTGCCACCATTGTTTCCATTGTTTCCTCCATTGTTCCCTCGATTATTTCCTCCATTGTTTCCTCCTTGACCCCTCCTGAATCTGCAATCTTTGGCCTTGTGTCCAATTTTGCCACAAACATAGCATGGACCAGAATTCTTCTTGAAATTCTTCTTGTTAGGGCCATGATTTTTGCCATCTTTGGAAGAGTTTTTGGAGCCTTGCTTCCCTTTCTTGTTGTTGTGCTTTGTCCTTGAAGTACTTGCTTCTCCAACAAAGTTTGCACTTGGTTCCAAGGAATTTGCATCTGCCTTCTCATTCAATCTGTTATCTTCTTCCACACGAATTCTCAACACAAGTTGCTCAAAACTCATGTCATCAGTTAAGTGCTTAAGATATAATTTGAAATTCTTCCAAGAAGGAGGAAGTTTTTCAATGATTGAACCAACAAGAAAATTAGAGTTTATACCCATACCTTCAACTTCAAGATCATGTGCAATGACTTGAATTTCCTCCACTTGTTTGAGGACAGATTTGGTATCCACCATCTTGAAATTCATGAACTTTCCAATCACGAATTTCTTGGAACATGCCACTTCTGTTTTGTATTTCTTTTCCAGTGATTCCCATATCTCTCTTGCAGTAGTCATGGTAGAGTAGATATCATAGAGAGAATCATCCAGGGCATTTAGAATATAATTTCTGCAATTATATTCATTTGTGTTCCAAGTTTCCACAGCCCTTTGATGTTCTGCCATTTGGGCTTCACTGGGTGGTGTTGTTCCTTCTGCAGTGGTTGTACCAATAGGAGGAGAGGGAGAATCATCAGTGAGAACATTGGAAACATGAAGAGTTGTTAGATAAAACAACATCTTCTGTTGCCATCTTCGAAAATCTGAGCCTTTGAATTTCTCAGGCTTTTCCACATGTGTTTTGATGATGGATTGTTGATCCATTCTTCCACTTTTTAATTTCTGTCTTAGATTGTTAATACAGAAGTATACAATCAACAAAATTAACAGAAATAAAACAAACGAAATTGAAATATATGTATGAAATATACAAGAATCAGTTTGCAGAAAACATACTTGATGGTTTATGCTTACAACAGAAACACAAAAACGAAATTATGTAGATTGAGGCCTGCAAATTGCAGTGTCCTAAGACAGAAATTTCCCTGGTGGGGATCTGTCTAGAGGATACAACAATCAATCAAGAACTTCTCTTGATTCTGACGAAATTCCTATGTTCCCTTCATCTTTGGAAGAACGAATTTTTAAAGAGAATTCTGTGGTGTGAATGATGATGTTTTTCAACCCCTTTCAGATGAATGAAACAGGTATTTATAGGTATTAGTTATGACAGTTGGAAACTGTCAAAACCGAAAATAACTGTTAAAAACCTGTCATTCAGTAATTACGAATTTAATAATAAAAAAATAAAAATTAATTTCGTAATTAAAAATTATCTAATTAATCAGGAAGACCCCAAGAGCCCCAAGGCCCAAGGCCCATCTTTTGACCATTAAATATTCTCTTGATATTAGCCCATTTTCAATCCAATTAGGCTAATCCAACACCACAACCCAAGCCCAATATGCTTAACCCCTTACTTGACCCATTTAGTTAAATGAGTAGGACTAGACATATAAGGTGGGAGAAGGTTTTCTCTTCCACCAATGTGGGATAAGTCCCACATTGTAATTTTGTAGTCAAAGTTCCAACAATACCCCACATTTTCTATTCAAACTCCAATAATACCCCACATTTGAATAGAAAATAAGTGAACTTTGATATTCAAATAAGGGAAGTAAGATATGACATGCATCTGAATAGGTGTTGTAAAACTTGAACCTTTCATAGTGAGTACTACTTGGATCTACTTTGTGGGTAGTGAACTAGAGTCTTGAACTAACCACTTTTTATAGTAGAATAAAAAACAAGAAGTATCACACATATCATATCTAAGCATAGATCATTTCTTACCGTTGTGTTCATTTCGGTCATGAACGATCCTTTCTTCATGAGACTTTTAGAGAGCTTTAGCCATATCAGCTCCCAAAGATGCGACCTCACATCCATCTCACATAGGTAATGCTAATCTGGAATAATCCGTACTTATTCCACTGTAGAAGCTATCAGCATTATTAAGAATAAAGCATTCATCCCTATAACATCAACGGAAAAACACAAAACAAATATCATGGGAGTGAGCATACCTTTGTGTTAGTGCTTCTTTGAGTCTTCCCCAACTAGTTGTCCTATTGAACCTAGACCATGGGATCTCCAATGTTGCTAGGTTAGGTTTCCGCAAGGTGGTGACTCATTGTGTTGGCTTTAAGCCCATTCCCCTCGATGTGAAGAGAACTTGCTCTCTACTCAGGCCTTTTGTCAAGGGATCAGCTATATTTTCCTTTGACTTTATGTAACTAATGGAAATGATTCCATTCTTCAGCAAGTCTCGTATTGTAATATGTCTGCGCCTAATGTGTCTCGACTTGCCATTGTATATTTGACTTTGTGCTCTAGTAAGAGCAGCCATACTATCACAATGTATGCCAATGGCAGTAGACAGGTTGAGGCCACAGAGGAATACCTTCTAGGAAGCTTTTAAGCCATTCAGCTTCTTCAGCAGCTTTATCTAAAGCAACAAACTCTGCTTCCATTGTAGAACGAGTATTCACAGTTTGCTTAGATGATTTCCAAGAGATAGCAGCTCCACCAAGAGTGAACACATATCCACTTGTGGATTTTGCCTCAGAAGTATTGGAAATCCAATTTGCATCACAATACCCTTCAAGAACAGGAGGATATTTCGTGTAATGCAGTCCATAGTTCATTGTATGCTTTAAATATCTAAGCACTCTTACTAATGCATACCAATGATCTTTCCCAGGATTGTGGGAGTAACGACTCAATCTACTTACACTATAAGCCAAGTCCGGTCTAGTACAATTCATAATATACATCAAGCTGCCGAGAACTTGAGTATATTCTAACTGAGCTACAGTATCACCTTTATTCTTCTTTAGATGACTAGAAGCATCAAATGGGGTGACAACCGGCTTGTCATCATAGTGTCCAAACTTCTTGAGTACACTTTCAATATAATGGGACTGAGTAAGAGTATATCCATCTGGTCTTCTTTGAACTCTTACACCAAGGATCACATCTACTACTCCCAAGTCTTTCATGGAAAAGGAGGAGTGTAGCATTTTCTTGGTTTGATTGATCACATCCAGATTAGTACCCATTATAAGCATATCATCCACATACAAGCATATGATGACATAAGCATTCTTGTATTGTTTGACATAAACACATTTATCACATTCATTTATTCTAAATCCATTAGAGAGTAATGTGTTGTCAAACTTCTCGTGCCATTGCTTTGGAGCCTGTTTTAGTCCATAAAGTGATCTAACTAACTTA
Organism: Lactuca sativa; assembly: GCF_002870075.4. Taxonomy (NCBI): domain Eukaryota; kingdom Viridiplantae; phylum Streptophyta; class Magnoliopsida; order Asterales; family Asteraceae; genus Lactuca; species Lactuca sativa. The sequence continues at coordinate 62,565 of NW_026440204.1, read as the reverse complement.
CAGACTTTGTTTTCTTGACCTTTAACCACAAACCCTTCAGGTTGATTCATATATATCTCTTCATCTAGTTCACCATACAAGAAGGCAGTTTTCACATCCATTTGGTGTATTTCCAAATTATGAATGGATGCAATTGCTACTAATGTGCGAATTGATGTAATTCTTGTAACAGGTGAATAGGTGTCAAAGAAGTCTTGACCCTCTTTTTGACGATACCCTTTAGCTACTAAACGAGCTTTGTACTTCTCTATGGTACCATCAGGTCTAAACTTCTTCTTGAATATCCATTTGTGCCCAATTGGTTTTTGCCCATGTGGCAAATCCACCAATTTCCAAGTGTTATTTTGCACAATGGAGTCAATCTCACTTTTGATTGCCTCTTTCCAGTAAGGAGCTTCAGAGGAGTCCATAGCTTCCTTATATGTTTGTGGTTCCTTATTCACTACATAGGTCATGTAATCAGGTCCAAAATCTTTGGCTATTTTGCCCCGTTTGCTTCTTCTAGGTTCTAAGTTGTCTTCTTGAACCTTTGAAGAATTCTCTTCATTTGATTGTAAACTTTTGTCTGGAATCGTATCATTCAGTCCATCATCTAGAGGTCTTTTCCTAGAGTAGGTAACCTCTTTTCCTTTATCCTTAAAAGGAAAAGTATTTTCAAAGAATTCAGCCTCTGCTGATTCCATGATGGTTTGGTTATGGATCTCATCAACATGTGATTTATACACAAGAAACCTGTATGCTGCACTATTCATGGCAGGGCCAAGATAGATGCAATCTATGGTTTTTGGTCCAAGTTTAGTCCTCTTAGGAAGAGGTACTTGAACCTTAGCAAGGCAACCCCACACTTTCATCCTTTTATAAGAGGGTAACCTCCCTTTCCATAGATGATATGGTGATTTATCACTCTTTTTATGAGGAATTCTATTAAGTATTGTATTTGCTGCAAGACATGCTTCTCCCCACAGATTATGTGGTGCTCCAGAAGTAATTAACATTGAATTAATCATGTTTTTCAATGTTCTATTCTTTCTTTCTGCCACTCCATTTTGTTGAGGAGTATATGGAGCAGTTGTTTGATGTATAATACCGTTTAAAGAACAAAATTCAGCAAAGTCTTTGGATTCATATTCTCCTCCTCGATCAGACCTTAGAATTTTGATCTTTTTGTCAAGTTGATTTTCAACTTCAGCCTTGTAATTCTTAAAATAATTCAAGGCTTCATCTTTGGTATTTAACAAATAAATATAACAATACTTACTGCAATCATCAATAAAGGATATATAATAATTCTTTCCTCCTCTTGTAGGTGTTGCTCTAAAATCACATAAATCAGAGTGGATTAAGCCAAGTATTTCATTAGATTTTTCAACCGATTTATGAGGATGTTGTGTAAATTTTGATTCTACACAAACCTCACATTTTATATTTTTATCTAACGAACATTTTGGTAACATGCTAAGTTTTGCCATTCTTTGAATAGAACGAAAATTAACATGTCCCAAACGAGAATGCCACAAAATTGAAGGATCATGCATATACATAGAAGAGGGGCTAGTAGTGCCCATTATTGCATTAGCATTAATATTGGTTACATCATTGTTTGGTGTTTCAACACCATAGTACAAAGGTAATACACTGACTTTGAAGAGACCCTCACTAAGGTATCCCTTTCCAACATACATCCCACCCTTGGTGAGAACAAATTTATCAGATTCAAATACAAGTTTGAAACCTTTGTTACTAAGAATAGGACCAGAAATCAAATTCTTAGTAATTTCAGGAACATGCAAGACATCACATAAAACAAGTTCTTTTTCAGAAGTCAATTGTAGTTTCACTTTTCCCTTTCCTTCAACTTTTGCAGTAGAGCCATTCCCCATAAACATTGGTTCAGAATCCGAGACTTTCTGGTATGTAGAAAACATGGTTCGGGAGTTGCAAATGTGCCTTGTGGCTCCAGTATCAATCCACCAATCCACACAATTGCTAACCATGTTGGTTTGAATCACAGCAACAAATTGATTTGGTGATTCAACCATGTTGGCTTGACCAGAATTTCCTCCACCAGAATTGCCACCATTGTTTCCATTGTTTCCTCCATTGTTCCCTCGATTATTTCCTCCATTGTTTCCTCCTTGACCCCTCCTGAATCTGCAATCTTTGGCCTTGTGTCCAATTTTGCCACAAACATAGCATGGACCAGAATTCTTCTTGAAATTCTTCTTGTTAGGGCCATGATTTTTGCCATCTTTGGAAGAGTTTTTGGAGCCTTGCTTCCCTTTCTTGTTGTTGTGCTTTGTCCTTGAAGTACTTGCTTCTCCAACAAAGTTTGCACTTGGTTCCAAGGAATTTGCATCTGCCTTCTCATTCAATCTGTTATCTTCTTCCACACGAATTCTCAACACAAGTTGCTCAAAACTCATGTCATCAGTTAAGTGCTTAAGATATAATTTGAAATTCTTCCAAGAAGGAGGAAGTTTTTCAATGATTGAACCAACAAGAAAATTAGAGTTTATACCCATACCTTCAACTTCAAGATCATGTGCAATGACTTGAATTTCCTCCACTTGTTTGAGGACAGATTTGGTATCCACCATCTTGAAATTCATGAACTTTCCAATCACGAATTTCTTGGAACATGCCACTTCTGTTTTGTATTTCTTTTCCAGTGATTCCCATATCTCTCTTGCAGTAGTCATGGTAGAGTAGATATCATAGAGAGAATCATCCAGGGCATTTAGAATATAATTTCTGCAATTATATTCATTTGTGTTCCAAGTTTCCACAGCCCTTTGATGTTCTGCCATTTGGGCTTCACTGGGTGGTGTTGTTCCTTCTGCAGTGGTTGTACCAATAGGAGGAGAGGGAGAATCATCAGTGAGAACATTGGAAACATGAAGAGTTGTTAGATAAAACAACATCTTCTGTTGCCATCTTCGAAAATCTGAGCCTTTGAATTTCTCAGGCTTTTCCACATGTGTTTTGATGATGGATTGTTGATCCATTCTTCCACTTTTTAATTTCTGTCTTAGATTGTTAATACAGAAGTATACAATCAACAAAATTAACAGAAATAAAACAAACGAAATTGAAATATATGTATGAAATATACAAGAATCAGTTTGCAGAAAACATACTTGATGGTTTATGCTTACAACAGAAACACAAAAACGAAATTATGTAGATTGAGGCCTGCAAATTGCAGTGTCCTAAGACAGAAATTTCCCTGGTGGGGATCTGTCTAGAGGATACAACAATCAATCAAGAACTTCTCTTGATTCTGACGAAATTCCTATGTTCCCTTCATCTTTGGAAGAACGAATTTTTAAAGAGAATTCTGTGGTGTGAATGATGATGTTTTTCAACCCCTTTCAGATGAATGAAACAGGTATTTATAGGTATTAGTTATGACAGTTGGAAACTGTCAAAACCGAAAATAACTGTTAAAAACCTGTCATTCAGTAATTACGAATTTAATAATAAAAAAATAAAAATTAATTTCGTAATTAAAAATTATCTAATTAATCAGGAAGACCCCAAGAGCCCCAAGGCCCAAGGCCCATCTTTTGACCATTAAATATTCTCTTGATATTAGCCCATTTTCAATCCAATTAGGCTAATCCAACACCACAACCCAAGCCCAATATGCTTAACCCCTTACTTGACCCATTTAGTTAAATGAGTAGGACTAGACATATAAGGTGGGAGAAGGTTTTCTCTTCCACCAATGTGGGATAAGTCCCACATTGTAATTTTGTAGTCAAAGTTCCAACAATACCCCACATTTTCTATTCAAACTCCAATAATACCCCACATTTGAATAGAAAATAAGTGAACTTTGATATTCAAATAAGGGAAGTAAGATATGACATGCATCTGAATAGGTGTTGTAAAACTTGAACCTTTCATAGTGAGTACTACTTGGATCTACTTTGTGGGTAGTGAACTAGAGTCTTGAACTAACCACTTTTTATAGTAGAATAAAAAACAAGAAGTATCACACATATCATATCTAAGCATAGATCATTTCTTACCGTTGTGTTCATTTCGGTCATGAACGATCCTTTCTTCATGAGACTTTTAGAGAGCTTTAGCCATATCAGCTCCCAAAGATGCGACCTCACATCCATCTCACATAGGTAATGCTAATCTGGAATAATCCGTACTTATTCCACTGTAGAAGCTATCAGCATTATTAAGAATAAAGCATTCATCCCTATAACATCAACGGAAAAACACAAAACAAATATCATGGGAGTGAGCATACCTTTGTGTTAGTGCTTCTTTGAGTCTTCCCCAACTAGTTGTCCTATTGAACCTAGACCATGGGATCTCCAATGTTGCTAGGTTAGGTTTCCGCAAGGTGGTGACTCATTGTGTTGGCTTTAAGCCCATTCCCCTCGATGTGAAGAGAACTTGCTCTCTACTCAGGCCTTTTGTCAAGGGATCAGCTATATTTTCCTTTGACTTTATGTAACTAATGGAAATGATTCCATTCTTCAGCAAGTCTCGTATTGTAATATGTCTGCGCCTAATGTGTCTCGACTTGCCATTGTATATTTGACTTTGTGCTCTAGTAAGAGCAGCCATACTATCACAATGTATGCCAATGGCAGTAACAGGTTGAGGCCACAGAGGAATACCTTCTAGGAAGCTTTTAAGCCATTCAGCTTCTTCAGCAGCTTTATCTAAAGCAACAAACTCTGCTTCCATTGTAGAACGAGTATTCACAGTTTGCTTAGATGATTTCCAAGAGATAGCAGCTCCACCAAGAGTGAACACATATCCACTTGTGGATTTTGCCTCAGAAGTATTGGAAATCCAATTTGCATCACAATACCCTTCAAGAACAGGAGGATATTTCGTGTAATGCAGTCCATAGTTCATTGTATGCTTTAAATATCTAAGCACTCTTACTAATGCATACCAATGATCTTTCCCAGGATTGTGGGAGTAACGACTCAATCTACTTACACTATAAGCCAAGTCCGGTCTAGTACAATTCATAATATACATCAAGCTGCCGAGAACTTGAGTATATTCTAACTGAGCTACAGTATCACCTTTATTCTTCTTTAGATGACTAGAAGCATCAAATGGGGTGACAACCGGCTTGTCATCATAGTGTCCAAACTTCTTGAGTACACTTTCAATATAATGGGACTGAGTAAGAGTATATCCATCTGGTCTTCTTTGAACTCTTACACCAAGGATCACATCTACTACTCCCAAGTCTTTCATGGAAAAGGAGGAGTGTAGCATTTTCTTGGTTTGATTGATCACATCCAGATTAGTACCCATTATAAGCATATCATCCACATACAAGCATATGATGACATAAGCATTCTTGTATTGTTTGACATAAACACATTTATCACATTCATTTATTCTAAATCCATTAGAGAGTAATGTGTTGTCAAACTTCTCGTGCCATTGCTTTGGAGCCTGTTTTAGTCCATAAAGTGATCTAACTAACTTACAGACTTTGTTTTCTTGACCTTTAACCACAAACCCTTCAGGTTGATTCATATATATCTCTTCATCTAGTTCACCATACAAGAAGGCAGTTTTCACATCCATTTGGTGTATTTCCAAATTATGAATGGATGCAATTGCTACTAATGTGCGAATTGATGTAATTCTTGTAACAGGTGAATAGGTGTCAAAGAAGTCTTGACCCTCTTTTTGACGATACCCTTTAGCTACTAAACGAGCTTTGTACTTCTCTATGGTACCATCAGGTCTAAACTTCTTCTTGAATATCCATTTGTGCCCAATTGGTTTTTGCCCATGTGGCAAATCCACCAATTTCCAAGTGTTATTTTGCACAATGGAGTCAATCTCACTTTTGATTGCCTCTTTCCAGTAAGGAGCTTCAGAGGAGTCCATAGCTTCCTTATATGTTTGTGGTTCCTTATTCACTACATAGGTCATGTAATCAGGTCCAAAATCTTTGGCTATTTTGCCCCGTTTGCTTCTTCTAGGTTCTAAGTTGTCTTCTTGAACCTTTGAAGAATTCTCTTCATTTGATTGTAAACTTTTGTCTGGAATCGTATCATTCAGTCCATCATCTAGAGGTCTTTTCCTAGAGTAGGTAACCTCTTTTCCTTTATCCTTAAAAGGAAAAGTATTTTCAAAGAATTCAGCCTCTGCTGATTCCATGATGGTTTGGTTATGGATCTCATCAACATGTGATTTATACACAAGAAACCTGTATGCTGCACTATTCATGGCAGGGCCAAGATAGATGCAATCTATGGTTTTTGGTCCAAGTTTAGTCCTCTTAGGAAGAGGTACTTGAACCTTAGCAAGGCAACCCCACACTTTCATCCTTTTATAAGAGGGTAACCTCCCTTTCCATAGATGATATGGTGATTTATCACTCTTTTTATGAGGAATTCTATTAAGTATTGTATTTGCTGCAAGACATGCTTCTCCCCACAGATTATGTGGTGCTCCAGAAGTAATTAACATTGAATTAATCATGTTTTTCAATGTTCTATTCTTTCTTTCTGCCACTCCATTTTGTTGAGGAGTATATGGAGCAGTTGTTTGATGTATAATACCGTTTAAAGAACAAAATTCAGCAAAGTCTTTGGATTCATATTCTCCTCCTCGATCAGACCTTAGAATTTTGATCTTTTTGTCAAGTTGATTTTCAACTTCAGCCTTGTAATTCTTAAAATAATTCAAGGCTTCATCTTTGGTATTTAACAAATAAATATAACAATACTTACTGCAATCATCAATAAAGGATATATAATAATTCTTTCCTCCTCTTGTAGGTGTTGCTCTAAAATCACATAAATCAGAGTGGATTAAGCCAAGTATTTCATTAGATTTTTCAACCGATTTATGAGGATGTTGTGTAAATTTTGATTCTACACAAACCTCACATTTTATATTTTTATCTAACGAACATTTTGGTAACATGCTAAGTTTTGCCATTCTTTGAATAGAACGAAAATTAACATGTCCCAAACGAGAATGCCACAAAATTGAAGGATCATGCATATACATAGAAGAGGGGCTAGTAGTGCCCATTATTGCATTAGCATTAATATTGGTTACATCATTGTTTGGTGTTTCAACACCATAGTACAAAGGTAATACACTGACTTTGAAGAGACCCTCACTAAGGTATCCCTTTCCAACATACATCCCACCCTTGGTGAGAACAAATTTATCAGATTCAAATACAAGTTTGAAACCTTTGTTACTAAGAATAGGACCAGAAATCAAATTCTTAGTAATTTCAGGAACATGCAAGACATCACATAAAACAAGTTCTTTTTCAGAAGTCAATTGTAGTTTCACTTTTCCCTTTCCTTCAACTTTTGCAGTAGAGCCATTCCCCATAAACATTGGTTCAGAATCCGAGACTTTCTGGTATGTAGAAAACATGGTTCGGGAGTTGCAAATGTGCCTTGTGGCTCCAGTATCAATCCACCAATCCACACAATTGCTAACCATGTTGGTTTGAATCACAGCAACAAATTGATTTGGTGATTCAACCATGTTGGCTTGACCAGAATTTCCTCCACCAGAATTGCCACCATTGTTTCCATTGTTTCCTCCATTGTTCCCTCGATTATTTCCTCCATTGTTTCCTCCTTGACCCCTCCTGAATCTGCAATCTTTGGCCTTGTGTCCAATTTTGCCACAAACATAGCATGGACCAGAATTCTTCTTGAAATTCTTCTTGTTAGGGCCATGATTTTTGCCATCTTTGGAAGAGTTTTTGGAGCCTTGCTTCCCTTTCTTGTTGTTGTGCTTTGTCCTTGAAGTACTTGCTTCTCCAACAAAGTTTGCACTTGGTTCCAAGGAATTTGCATCTGCCTTCTCATTCAATCTGTTATCTTCTTCCACACGAATTCTCAACACAAGTTGCTCAAAACTCATGTCATCAGTTAAGTGCTTAAGATATAATTTGAAATTCTTCCAAGAAGGAGGAAGTTTTTCAATGATTGAACCAACAAGAAAATTAGAGTTTATACCCATACCTTCAACTTCAAGATCATGTGCAATGACTTGAATTTCCTCCACTTGTTTGAGGACAGATTTGGTATCCACCATCTTGAAATTCATGAACTTTCCAATCACGAATTTCTTGGAACATGCCACTTCTGTTTTGTATTTCTTTTCCAGTGATTCCCATATCTCTCTTGCAGTAGTCATGGTAGAGTAGATATCATAGAGAGAATCATCCAGGGCATTTAGAATATAATTTCTGCAATTATATTCATTTGTGTTCCAAGTTTCCACAGCCCTTTGATGTTCTGCCATTTGGGCTTCACTGGGTGGTGTTGTTCCTTCTGCAGTGGTTGTACCAATAGGAGGAGAGGGAGAATCATCAGTGAGAACATTGGAAACATGAAGAGTTGTTAGATAAAACAACATCTTCTGTTGCCATCTTCGAAAATCTGAGCCTTTGAATTTCTCAGGCTTTTCCACATGTGTTTTGATGATGGATTGTTGATCCATTCTTCCACTTTTTAATTTCTGTCTTAGATTGTTAATACAGAAGTATACAATCAACAAAATTAACAGAAATAAAACAAACGAAATTGAAATATATGTATGAAATATACAAGAATCAGTTTGCAGAAAACATACTTGATGGTTTATGCTTACAACAGAAACACAAAAACGAAATTATGTAGATTGAGGCCTGCAAATTGCAGTGTCCTAAGACAGAAATTTCCCTGGTGGGGATCTGTCTAGAGGATACAACAATCAATCAAGAACTTCTCTTGATTCTGACGAAATTCCTATGTTCCCTTCATCTTTGGAAGAACGAATTTTTAAAGAGAATTCTGTGGTGTGAATGATGATGTTTTTCAACCCCTTTCAGATGAATGAAACAGGTATTTATAGGTATTAGTTATGACAGTTGGAAACTGTCAAAACCGAAAATAACTGTTAAAAACCTGTCATTCAGTAATTACGAATTTAATAATAAAAAAATAAAAATTAATTTCGTAATTAAAAATTATCTAATTAATCAGGAAGACCCCAAGAGCCCCAAGGCCCAAGGCCCATCTTTTGACCATTAAATATTCTCTTGATATTAGCCCATTTTCAATCCAATTAGGCTAATCCAACACCACAACCCAAGCCCAATATGCTTAACCCCTTACTTGACCCATTTAGTTAAATGAGTAGGACTAGACATATAAGGTGGGAGAAGGTTTTCTCTTCCACCAATGTGGGATAAGTCCCACATTGTAATTTTGTAGTCAAAGTTCCAACAATACCCCACATTTTCTATTCAAACTCCAATAATACCCCACATTTGAATAGAAAATAAGTGAACTTTGATATTCAAATAAGGGAAGTAAGATATGACATGCATCTGAATAGGTGTTGTAAAACTTGAACCTTTCATAGTGAGTACTACTTGGATCTACTTTGTGGGTAGTGAACTAGAGTCTTGAACTAACCACTTTTTATAGTAGAATAAAAAACAAGAAGTATCACACATATCATATCTAAGCATAGATCATTTCTTACCGTTGTGTTCATTTCGGTCATGAACGATCCTTTCTTCATGAGACTTTTAGAGAGCTTTAGCCATATCAGCTCCCAAAGATGCGACCTCACATCCATCTCACATAGGTAATGCTAATCTGGAATAATCCGTACTTATTCCACTGTAGAAGCTATCAGCATTATTAAGAATAAAGCATTCATCCCTATAACATCAACGGAAAAACACAAAACAAATATCATGGGAGTGAGCATACCTTTGTGTTAGTGCTTCTTTGAGTCTTCCCCAACTAGTTGTCCTATTGAACCTAGACCATGGGATCTCCAATGTTGCTAGGTTAGGTTTCCGCAAGGTGGTGACTCATTGTGTTGGCTTTAAGCCCATTCCCCTCGATGTGAAGAGAACTTGCTCTCTACTCAGGCCTTTTGTCAAGGGATCAGCTATATTTTCCTTTGACTTTATGTAACTAATGGAAATGATTCCATTCTTCAGCAAGTCTCGTATTGTAATATGTCTGCGCCTAATGTGTCTCGACTTGCCATTGTATATTTGACTTTGTGCTCTAGTAAGAGCAGCCATACTATCACAATGTATGCCAATGGCAGTAACAGGTTGAGGCCACAGAGGAATACCTTCTAGGAAGCTTTTAAGCCATTCAGCTTCTTCAGCAGCTTTATCTAAAGCAACAAACTCTGCTTCCATTGTAGAACGAGTATTCACAGTTTGCTTAGATGATTTCCAAGAGATAGCAGCTCCACCAAGAGTGAACACATATCCACTTGTGGATTTTGCCTCAGAAGTATTGGAAATCCAATTTGCATCACAATACCCTTCAAGAACAGGAGGATATTTCGTGTAATGCAGTCCATAGTTCATTGTATGCTTTAAATATCTAAGCACTCTTACTAATGCATACCAATGATCTTTCCCAGGATTGTGGGAGTAACGACTCAATCTACTTACACTATAAGCCAAGTCCGGTCTAGTACAATTCATAATATACATCAAGCTGCCGAGAACTTGAGTATATTCTAACTGAGCTACAGTATCACCTTTATTCTTCTTTAGATGACTAGAAGCATCAAATGGGGTGACAACCGGCTTGTCATCATAGTGTCCAAACTTCTTGAGTACACTTTCAATATAATGGGACTGAGTAAGAGTATATCCATCTGGTCTTCTTTGAACTCTTACACCAAGGATCACATCTACTACTCCCAAGTCTTTCATGGAAAAGGAGGAGTGTAGCATTTTCTTGGTTTGATTGATCACATCCAGATTAGTACCCATTATAAGCATATCATCCACATACAAGCATATGATGACATAAGCATTCTTGTATTGTTTGACATAAACACATTTATCACATTCATTTATTCTAAATCCATTAGAGAGTAATGTGTTGTCAAACTTCTCGTGCCATTGCTTTGGAGCCTGTTTTAGTCCATAAAGTGATCTAACTAACTTACAGACTTTGTTTTCTTGACCTTTAACCACAAACCCTTCAGGTTGATTCATATATATCTCTTCATCTAGTTCACCATACAAGAAGGCAGTTTTCACATCCATTTGGTGTATTTCCAAATTATGAATGGATGCAATTGCTACTAATGTGCGAATTGATGTAATTCTTGTAACAGGTGAATAGGTGTCAAAGAAGTCTTGACCCTCTTTTTGACGATACCCTTTAGCTACTAAACGAGCTTTGTACTTCTCTATGGTACCATCAGGTCTAAACTTCTTCTTGAATATCCATTTGTGCCCAATTGGTTTTTGCCCATGTGGCAAATCCACCAATTTCCAAGTGTTATTTTGCACAATGGAGTCAATCTCACTTTTGATTGCCTCTTTCCAGTAAGGAGCTTCAGAGGAGTCCATAGCTTCCTTATATGTTTGTGGTTCCTTATTCACTACATAGGTCATGTAATCAGGTCCAAAATCTTTGGCTATTTTGCCCCGTTTGCTTCTTCTAGGTTCTAAGTTGTCTTCTTGAACCTTTGAAGAATTCTCTTCATTTGATTGTAAACTTTTGTCTGGAATCGTATCATTCAGTCCATCATCTAGAGGTCTTTTCCTAGAGTAGGTAACCTCTTTTCCTTTATCCTTAAAAGGAAAAGTATTTTCAAAGAATTCAGCCTCTGCTGATTCCATGATGGTTTGGTTATGGATCTCATCAACATGTGATTTATACACAAGAAACCTGTATGCTGCACTATTCATGGCAGGGCCAAGATAGATGCAATCTATGGTTTTTGGTCCAAGTTTAGTCCTCTTAGGAAGAGGTACTTGAACCTTAGCAAGGCAACCCCACACTTTCATCCTTTTATAAGAGGGTAACCTCCCTTTCCATAGATGATATGGTGATTTATCACTCTTTTTATGAGGAATTCTATTAAGTATTGTATTTGCTGCAAGACATGCTTCTCCCCACAGATTATGTGGTGCTCCAGAAGTAATTAACATTGAATTAATCATGTTTTTCAATGTTCTATTCTTTCTTTCTGCCACTCCATTTTGTTGAGGAGTATATGGAGCAGTTGTTTGATGTATAATACCGTTTAAAGAACAAAATTCAGCAAAGTCTTTGGATTCATATTCTCCTCCTCGATCAGACCTTAGAATTTTGATCTTTTTGTCAAGTTGATTTTCAACTTCAGCCTTGTAATTCTTAAAATAATTCAAGGCTTCATCTTTGGTATTTAACAAATAAATATAACAATACTTACTGCAATCATCAATAAAGGATATATAATAATTCTTTCCTCCTCTTGTAGGTGTTGCTCTAAAATCACATAAATCAGAGTGGATTAAGCCAAGTATTTCATTAGATTTTTCAACCGATTTATGAGGATGTTGTGTAAATTTTGATTCTACACAAACCTCACATTTTATATTTTTATCTAACGAACATTTTGGTAACATGCTAAGTTTTGCCATTCTTTGAATAGAACGAAAATTAACATGTCCCAAACGAGAATGCCACAAAATTGAAGGATCATGCATATACATAGAAGAGGGGCTAGTAGTGCCCATTATTGCATTAGCATTAATATTGGTTACATCATTGTTTGGTGTTTCAACACCATAGTACAAAGGTAATACACTGACTTTGAAGAGACCCTCACTAAGGTATCCCTTTCCAACATACATCCCACCCTTGGTGAGAACAAATTTATCAGATTCAAATACAAGTTTGAAACCTTTGTTACTAAGAATAGGACCAGAAATCAAATTCTTAGTAATTTCAGGAACATGCAAGACATCACATAAAACAAGTTCTTTTTCAGAAGTCAATTGTAGTTTCACTTTTCCCTTTCCTTCAACTTTTGCAGTAGAGCCATTCCCCATAAACATTGGTTCAGAATCCGAGACTTTCTGGTATGTAGAAAACATGGTTCGGGAGTTGCAAATGTGCCTTGTGGCTCCAGTATCAATCCACCAATCCACACAATTGCTAACCATGTTGGTTTGAATCACAGCAACAAATTGATTTGGTGATTCAACCATGTTGGCTTGACCAGAATTTCCTCCACCAGAATTGCCACCATTGTTTCCATTGTTTCCTCCATTGTTCCCTCGATTATTTCCTCCATTGTTTCCTCCTTGACCCCTCCTGAATCTGCAATCTTTGGCCTTGTGTCCAATTTTGCCACAAACATAGCATGGACCAGAATTCTTCTTGAAATTCTTCTTGTTAGGGCCATGATTTTTGCCATCTTTGGAAGAGTTTTTGGAGCCTTGCTTCCCTTTCTTGTTGTTGTGCTTTGTCCTTGAAGTACTTGCTTCTCCAACAAAGTTTGCACTTGGTTCCAAGGAATTTGCATCTGCCTTCTCATTCAATCTGTTATCTTCTTCCACACGAATTCTCAACACAAGTTGCTCAAAACTCATGTCATCAGTTAAGTGCTTAAGATATAATTTGAAATTCTTCCAAGAAGGAGGAAGTTTTTCAATGATTGAACCAACAAGAAAATTAGAGTTTATACCCATACCTTCAACTTCAAGATCATGTGCAATGACTTGAATTTCCTCCACTTGTTTGAGGACAGATTTGGTATCCACCATCTTGAAATTCATGAACTTTCCAATCACGAATTTCTTGGAACATGCCACTTCTGTTTTGTATTTCTTTTCCAGTGATTCCCATATCTCTCTTGCAGTAGTCATGGTAGAGTAGATATCATAGAGAGAATCATCCAGGGCATTTAGAATATAATTTCTGCAATTATATTCATTTGTGTTCCAAGTTTCCACAGCCCTTTGATGTTCTGCCATTTGGGCTTCACTGGGTGGTGTTGTTCCTTCTGCAGTGGTTGTACCAATAGGAGGAGAGGGAGAATCATCAGTGAGAACATTGGAAACATGAAGAGTTGTTAGATAAAACAACATCTTCTGTTGCCATCTTCGAAAATCTGAGCCTTTGAATTTCTCAGGCTTTTCCACATGTGTTTTGATGATGGATTGTTGATCCATTCTTCCACTTTTTAATTTCTGTCTTAGATTGTTAATACAGAAGTATACAATCAACAAAATTAACAGAAATAAAACAAACGAAATTGAAATATATGTATGAAATATACAAGAATCAGTTTGCAGAAAACATACTTGATGGTTTATGCTTACAACAGAAACACAAAAACGAAATTATGTAGATTGAGGCCTGCAAATTGCAGTGTCCTAAGACAGAAATTTCCCTGGTGGGGATCTGTCTAGAGGATACAACAATCAATCAAGAACTTCTCTTGATTCTGACGAAATTCCTATGTTCCCTTCATCTTTGGAAGAACGAATTTTTAAAGAGAATTCTGTGGTGTGAATGATGATGTTTTTCAACCCCTTTCAGATGAATGAAACAGGTATTTATAGGTATTAGTTATGACAGTTGGAAACTGTCAAAACCGAAAATAACTGTTAAAAACCTGTCATTCAGTAATTACGAATTTAATAATAAAAAAATAAAAATTAATTTCGTAATTAAAAATTATCTAATTAATCAGGAAGACCCCAAGAGCCCCAAGGCCCAAGGCCCATCTTTTGACCATTAAATATTCTCTTGATATTAGCCCATTTTCAATCCAATTAGGCTAATCCAACACCACAACCCAAGCCCAATATGCTTAACCCCTTACTTGACCCATTTAGTTAAATGAGTAGGACTAGACATATAAGGTGGGAGAAGGTTTTCTCTTCCACCAATGTGGGATAAGTCCCACATTGTAATTTTGTAGTCAAAGTTCCAACAATACCCCACATTTTCTATTCAAACTCCAATAATACCCCACATTTGAATAGAAAATAAGTGAACTTTGATATTCAAATAAGGGAAGTAAGATATGACATGCATCTGAATAGGTGTTGTAAAACTTGAACCTTTCATAGTGAGTACTACTTGGATCTACTTTGTGGGTAGTGAACTAGAGTCTTGAACTAACCACTTTTTATAGTAGAATAAAAAACAAGAAGTATCACACATATCATATCTAAGCATAGATCATTTCTTACCGTTGTGTTCATTTCGGTCATGAACGATCCTTTCTTCATGAGACTTTTAGAGAGCTTTAGCCATATCAGCTCCCAAAGATGCGACCTCACATCCATCTCACATAGGTAATGCTAATCTGGAATAATCCGTACTTATTCCACTGTAGAAGCTATCAGCATTATTAAGAATAAAGCATTCATCCCTATAACATCAACGGAAAAACACAAAACAAATATCATGGGAGTGAGCATACCTTTGTGTTAGTGCTTCTTTGAGTCTTCCCCAACTAGTTGTCCTATTGAACCTAGACCATGGGATCTCCAATGTTGCTAGGTTAGGTTTCCGCAAGGTGGTGACTCATTGTGTTGGCTTTAAGCCCATTCCCCTCGATGTGAAGAGAACTTGCTCTCTACTCAGGCCTTTTGTCAAGGGATCAGCTATATTTTCCTTTGACTTTATGTAACTAATGGAAATGATTCCATTCTTCAGCAAGTCTCGTATTGTAATATGTCTGCGCCTAATGTGTCTCGACTTGCCATTGTATATTTGACTTTGTGCTCTAGTAAGAGCAGCCATACTATCACAATGTATGCCAATGGCAGTAACAGGTTGAGGCCACAGAGGAATACCTTCTAGGAAGCTTTTAAGCCATTCAGCTTCTTCAGCAGCTTTATCTAAAGCAACAAACTCTGCTTCCATTGTAGAACGAGTATTCACAGTTTGCTTAGATGATTTCCAAGAGATAGCAGCTCCACCAAGAGTGAACACATATCCACTTGTGGATTTTGCCTCAGAAGTATTGGAAATCCAATTTGCATCACAATACCCTTCAAGAACAGGAGGATATTTCGTGTAATGCAGTCCATAGTTCATTGTATGCTTTAAATATCTAAGCACTCTTACTAATGCATACCAATGATCTTTCCCAGGATTGTGGGAGTAACGACTCAATCTACTTACACTATAAGCCAAGTCCGGTCTAGTACAATTCATAATATACATCAAGCTGCCGAGAACTTGAGTATATTCTAACTGAGCTACAGTATCACCTTTATTCTTCTTTAGATGACTAGAAGCATCAAATGGGGTGACAACCGGCTTGTCATCATAGTGTCCAAACTTCTTGAGTACACTTTCAATATAATGGGACTGAGTAAGAGTATATCCATCTGGTCTTCTTTGAACTCTTACACCAAGGATCACATCTACTACTCCCAAGTCTTTCATGGAAAAGGAGGAGTGTAGCATTTTCTTGGTTTGATTGATCACATCCAGATTAGTACCCATTATAAGCATATCATCCACATACAAGCATATGATGACATAAGCATTCTTGTATTGTTTGACATAAACACATTTATCACATTCATTTATTCTAAATCCATTAGAGAGTAATGTGTTGTCAAACTTCTCGTGCCATTGCTTTGGAGCCTGTTTTAGTCCATAAAGTGATCTAACTAACTTACAGACTTTGTTTTCTTGACCTTTAACCACAAACCCTTCAGGTTGATTCATATATATCTCTTCATCTAGTTCACCATACAAGAAGGCAGTTTTCACATCCATTTGGTGTATTTCCAAATTATGAATGGATGCAATTGCTACTAATGTGCGAATTGATGTAATTCTTGTAACAGGTGAATAGGTGTCAAAGAAGTCTTGACCCTCTTTTTGACGATACCCTTTAGCTACTAAACGAGCTTTGTACTTCTCTATGGTACCATCAGGTCTAAACTTCTTCTTGAATATCCATTTGTGCCCAATTGGTTTTTGCCCATGTGGCAAATCCACCAATTTCCAAGTGTTATTTTGCACAATGGAGTCAATCTCACTTTTGATTGCCTCTTTCCAGTAAGGAGCTTCAGAGGAGTCCATAGCTTCCTTATATGTTTGTGGTTCCTTATTCACTACATAGGTCATGTAATCAGGTCCAAAATCTTTGGCTATTTTGCCCCGTTTGCTTCTTCTAGGTTCTAAGTTGTCTTCTTGAACCTTTGAAGAATTCTCTTCATTTGATTGTAAACTTTTGTCTGGAATCGTATCATTCAGTCCATCATCTAGAGGTCTTTTCCTAGAGTAGGTAACCTCTTTTCCTTTATCCTTAAAAGGAAAAGTATTTTCAAAGAATTCAGCCTCTGCTGATTCCATGATGGTTTGGTTATGGATCTCATCAACATGTGATTTATACACAAGAAACCTGTATGCTGCACTATTCATGGCAGGGCCAAGATAGATGCAATCTATGGTTTTTGGTCCAAGTTTAGTCCTCTTAGGAAGAGGTACTTGAACCTTAGCAAGGCAACCCCACACTTTCATCCTTTTATAAGAGGGTAACCTCCCTTTCCATAGATGATATGGTGATTTATCACTCTTTTTATGAGGAATTCTATTAAGTATTGTATTTGCTGCAAGACATGCTTCTCCCCACAGATTATGTGGTGCTCCAGAAGTAATTAACATTGAATTAATCATGTTTTTCAATGTTCTATTCTTTCTTTCTGCCACTCCATTTTGTTGAGGAGTATATGGAGCAGTTGTTTGATGTATAATACCGTTTAAAGAACAAAATTCAGCAAAGTCTTTGGATTCATATTCTCCTCCTCGATCAGACCTTAGAATTTTGATCTTTTTGTCAAGTTGATTTTCAACTTCAGCCTTGTAATTCTTAAAATAATTCAAGGCTTCATCTTTGGTATTTAACAAATAAATATAACAATACTTACTGCAATCATCAATAAAGGATATATAATAATTCTTTCCTCCTCTTGTAGGTGTTGCTCTAAAATCACATAAATCAGAGTGGATTAAGCCAAGTATTTCATTAGATTTTTCAACCGATTTATGAGGATGTTGTGTAAATTTTGATTCTACACAAACCTCACATTTTATATTTTTATCTAACGAACATTTTGGTAACATGCTAAGTTTTGCCATTCTTTGAATAGAACGAAAATTAACATGTCCCAAACGAGAATGCCACAAAATTGAAGGATCATGCATATACATAGAAGAGGGGCTAGTAGTGCCCATTATTGCATTAGCATTAATATTGGTTACATCATTGTTTGGTGTTTCAACACCATAGTACAAAGGTAATACACTGACTTTGAAGAGACCCTCACTAAGGTATCCCTTTCCAACATACATCCCACCCTTGGTGAGAACAAATTTATCAGATTCAAATACAAGTTTGAAACCTTTGTTACTAAGAATAGGACCAAAAATCAAATTCTTAGTAATTTCAGGAACATGCAAGACATCACATAAAACAAGTTCTTTTTCAGAAGTCAATTGTAGTTTCACTTTTCCCTTTCCTTCAACTTTTGCAGTAGAGCCATTCCCCATAAACATTGGTTCAGAATCCGAGACTTTCTGGTATGTAGAAAACATGGTTCGGGAGTTGCAAATGTGCCTTGTGGCTCCAGTATCAATCCACCAATCCACACAATTGCTAACCATGTTGGTTTGAATCACAGCAACAAATTGATTTGGTGATTCAACCATGTTGGCTTGACCAGAATTTCCTCCACCAGAATTGCCACCATTGTTTCCATTGTTTCCTCCATTGTTCCCTCGATTATTTCCTCCATTGTTTCCTCCTTGACCCCTCCTGAATCTGCAATCTTTGGCCTTGTGTCCAATTTTGCCACAAACATAGCATGGACCAGAATTCTTCTTGAAATTCTTCTTGTTAGGGCCATGATTTTTGCCATCTTTGGAAGAGTTTTTGGAGCCTTGCTTCCCTTTCTTGTTGTTGTGCTTTGTCCTTGAAGTACTTGCTTCTCCAACAAAGTTTGCACTTGGTTCCAAGGAATTTGCATCTGCCTTCTCATTCAATCTGTTATCTTCTTCCACACGAATTCTCAACACAAGTTGCTCAAAACTCATGTCATCAGTTAAGTGCTTAAGATATAATTTGAAATTCTTCCAAGAAGGAGGAAGTTTTTCAATGATTGAACCAACAAGAAAATTAGAGTTTATACCCATACCTTCAACTTCAAGATCATGTGCAATGACTTGAATTTCCTCCACTTGTTTGAGGACAGATTTGGTATCCACCATCTTGAAATTCATGAACTTTCCAATCACGAATTTCTTGGAACATGCCACTTCTGTTTTGTATTTCTTTTCCAGTGATTCCCATATCTCTCTTGCAGTAGTCATGGTAGAGTAGATATCATAGAGAGAATCATCCAGGGCATTTAGAATATAATTTCTGCAATTATATTCATTTGTGTTCCAAGTTTCCACAGCCCTTTGATGTTCTGCCATTTGGGCTTCACTGGGTGGTGTTGTTCCTTCTGCAGTGGTTGTACCAATAGGAGGAGAGGGAGAATCATCAGTGAGAACATTGGAAACATGAAGAGTTGTTAGATAAAACAACATCTTCTGTTGCCATCTTCGAAAATCTGAGCCTTTGAATTTCTCAGGCTTTTCCACATGTGTTTTGATGATGGATTGTTGATCCATTCTTCCACTTTTTAATTTCTGTCTTAGATTGTTAATACAGAAGTATACAATCAACAAAATTAACAGAAATAAAACAAACGAAATTGAAATATATGTATGAAATATACAAGAATCAGTTTGCAGAAAACATACTTGATGGTTTATGCTTACAACAGAAACACAAAAACGAAATTATGTAGATTGAGGCCTGCAAATTGCAGTGTCCTAAGACAGAAATTTCCCTGGTGGGGATCTGTCTAGAGGATACAACAATCAATCAAGAACTTCTCTTGATTCTGACGAAATTCCTATGTTCCCTTCATCTTTGGAAGAACGAATTTTTAAAGAGAATTCTGTGGTGTGAATGATGATGTTTTTCAACCCCTTTCAGATGAATGAAACAGGTATTTATAGGTATTAGTTATGACAGTTGGAAACTGTCAAAACCGAAAATAACTGTTAAAAACCTGTCATTCAGTAATTACGAATTTAATAATAAAAAAATAAAAATTAATTTCGTAATTAAAAATTATCTAATTAATCAGGAAGACCCCAAGAGCCCCAAGGCCCAAGGCCCATCTTTTGACCATTAAATATTCTCTTGATATTAGCCCATTTTCAATCCAATTAGGCTAATCCAACACCACAACCCAAGCCCAATATGCTTAACCCCTTACTTGACCCATTTAGTTAAATGAGTAGGACTAGACATATAAGGTGGGAGAAGGTTTTCTCTTCCACCAATGTGGGATAAGTCCCACATTGTAATTTTGTAGTCAAAGTTCCAACAATACCCCACATTTTCTATTCAAACTCCAATAATACCCCACATTTGAATAGAAAATAAGTGAACTTTGATATTCAAATAAGGGAAGTAAGATATGACATGCATCTGAATAGGTGTTGTAAAACTTGAACCTTTCATAGTGAGTACTACTTGGATCTACTTTGTGGGTAGTGAACTAGAGTCTTGAACTAACCACTTTTTATAGTAGAATAAAAAACAAGAAGTATCACACATATCATATCTAAGCATAGATCATTTCTTACCGTTGTGTTCATTTCGGTCATGAACGATCCTTTCTTCATGAGACTTTTAGAGAGCTTTAGCCATATCAGCTCCCAAAGATGCGACCTCACATCCATCTCACATAGGTAATGCTAATCTGGAATAATCCGTACTTATTCCACTGTAGAAGCTATCAGCATTATTAAGAATAAAGCATTCATCCCTATAACATCAACGGAAAAACACAAAACAAATATCATGGGAGTGAGCATACCTTTGTGTTAGTGCTTCTTTGAGTCTTCCCCAACTAGTTGTCCTATTGAACCTAGACCATGGGATCTCCAATGTTGCTAGGTTAGGTTTCCGCAAGGTGGTGACTCATTGTGTTGGCTTTAAGCCCATTCCCCTCGATGTGAAGAGAACTTGCTCTCTACTCAGGCCTTTTGTCAAGGGATCAGCTATATTTTCCTTTGACTTTATGTAACTAATGGAAATGATTCCATTCTTCAGCAAGTCTCGTATTGTAATATGTCTGCGCCTAATGTGTCTCGACTTGCCATTGTATATTTGACTTTGTGCTCTAGTAAGAGCAGCCATACTATCACAATGTATGCCAATGGCAGTAACAGGTTGAGGCCACAGAGGAATACCTTCTAGGAAGCTTTTAAGCCATTCAGCTTCTTCAGCAGCTTTATCTAAAGCAACAAACTCTGCTTCCATTGTAGAACGAGTATTCACAGTTTGCTTAGATGATTTCCAAGAGATAGCAGCTCCACCAAGAGTGAACACATATCCACTTGTGGATTTTGCCTCAGAAGTATTGGAAATCCAATTTGCATCACAATACCCTTCAAGAACAGGAGGATATTTCGTGTAATGCAGTCCATAGTTCATTGTATGCTTTAAATATCTAAGCACTCTTACTAATGCATACCAATGATCTTTCCCAGGATTGTGGGAGTAACGACTCAATCTACTTACACTATAAGCCAAGTCCGGTCTAGTACAATTCATAATATACATCAAGCTGCCGAGAACTTGAGTATATTCTAACTGAGCTACAGTATCACCTTTATTCTTCTTTAGATGACTAGAAGCATCAAATGGGGTGACAACCGGCTTGTCATCATAGTGTCCAAACTTCTTGAGTACACTTTCAATATAATGGGACTGAGTAAGAGTATATCCATCTGGTCTTCTTTGAACTCTTACACCAAGGATCACATCTACTACTCCCAAGTCTTTCATGGAAAAGGAGGAGTGTAGCATTTTCTTGGTTTGATTGATCACATCCAGATTAGTACCCATTATAAGCATATCATCCACATACAAGCATATGATGACATAAGCATTCTTGTATTGTTTGACATAAACACATTTATCACATTCATTTATTCTAAATCCATTAGAGAGTAATGTGTTGTCAAACTTCTCGTGCCATTGCTTTGGAGCCTGTTTTAGTCCATAAAGTGATCTAACTAACTTACAGACTTTGTTTTCTTGACCTTTAACCACAAACCCTTCAGGTTGATTCATATATATCTCTTCATCTAGTTCACCATACAAGAAGGCAGTTTTCACATCCATTTGGTGTATTTCCAAATTATGAATGGATGCAATTGCTACTAATGTGCGAATTGATGTAATTCTTGTAACAGGTGAATAGGTGTCAAAGAAGTCTTGACCCTCTTTTTGACGATACCCTTTAGCTACTAAACGAGCTTTGTACTTCTCTATGGTACCATCAGGTCTAAACTTCTTCTTGAATATCCATTTGTGCCCAATTGGTTTTTGCCCATGTGGCAAATCCACCAATTTCCAAGTGTTATTTTGCACAATGGAGTCAATCTCACTTTTGATTGCCTCTTTCCAGTAAGGAGCTTCAGAGGAGTCCATAGCTTCCTTATATGTTTGTGGTTCCTTATTCACTACATAGGTCATGTAATCAGGTCCAAAATCTTTGGCTATTTTGCCCCGTTTGCTTCTTCTAGGTTCTAAGTTGTCTTCTTGAACCTTTGAAGAATTCTCTTCATTTGATTGTAAACTTTTGTCTGGAATCGTATCATTCAGTCCATCATCTAGAGGTCTTTTCCTAGAGTAGGTAACCTCTTTTCCTTTATCCTTAAAAGGAAAAGTATTTTCAAAGAATTCAGCCTCTGCTGATTCCATGATGGTTTGGTTATGGATCTCATCAACATGTGATTTATACACAAGAAACCTGTATGCTGCACTATTCATGGCAGGGCCAAGATAGATGCAATCTATGGTTTTTGGTCCAAGTTTAGTCCTCTTAGGAAGAGGTACTTGAACCTTAGCAAGGCAACCCCACACTTTCATCCTTTTATAAGAGGGTAACCTCCCTTTCCATAGATGATATGGTGATTTATCACTCTTTTTATGAGGAATTCTATTAAGTATTGTATTTGCTGCAAGACATGCTTCTCCCCACAGATTATGTGGTGCTCCAGAAGTAATTAACATTGAATTAATCATGTTTTTCAATGTTCTATTCTTTCTTTCTGCCACTCCATTTTGTTGAGGAGTATATGGAGCAGTTGTTTGATGTATAATACCGTTTAAAGAACAAAATTCAGCAAAGTCTTTGGATTCATATTCTCCTCCTCGATCAGACCTTAGAATTTTGATCTTTTTGTCAAGTTGATTTTCAACTTCAGCCTTGTAATTCTTAAAATAATTCAAGGCTTCATCTTTGGTATTTAACAAATAAATATAACAATACTTACTGCAATCATCAATAAAGGATATATAATAATTCTTTCCTCCTCTTGTAGGTGTTGCTCTAAAATCACATAAATCAGAGTGGATTAAGCCAAGTATTTCATTAGATTTTTCAACCGATTTATGAGGATGTTGTGTAAATTTTGATTCTACACAAACCTCACATTTTATATTTTTATCTAACGAACATTTTGGTAACATGCTAAGTTTTGCCATTCTTTGAATAGAACGAAAATTAACATGTCCCAAACGAGAATGCCACAAAATTGAAGGATCATGCATATACATAGAAGAGGGGCTAGTAGTGCCCATTATTGCATTAGCATTAATATTGGTTACATCATTGTTTGGTGTTTCAACACCATAGTACAAAGGTAATACACTGACTTTGAAGAGACCCTCACTAAGGTATCCCTTTCCAACATACATCCCACCCTTGGTGAGAACAAATTTATCAGATTCAAATACAAGTTTGAAACCTTTGTTACTAAGAATAGGACCAGAAATCAAATTCTTAGTAATTTCAGGAACATGCAAGACATCACATAAAACAAGTTCTTTTTCAGAAGTCAATTGTAGTTTCACTTTTCCCTTTCCTTCAACTTTTGCAGTAGAGCCATTCCCCATAAACATTGGTTCAGAATCCGAGACTTTCTGGTATGTAGAAAACATGGTTCGGGAGTTGCAAATGTGCCTTGTGGCTCCAGTATCAATCCACCAATCCACACAATTGCTAACCATGTTGGTTTGAATCACAGCAACAAATTGATTTGGTGATTCAACCATGTTGGCTTGACCAGAATTTCCTCCACCAGAATTGCCACCATTGTTTCCATTGTTTCCTCCATTGTTCCCTCGATTATTTCCTCCATTGTTTCCTCCTTGACCCCTCCTGAATCTGCAATCTTTGGCCTTGTGTCCAATTTTGCCACAAACATAGCATGGACCAGAATTCTTCTTGAAATTCTTCTTGTTAGGGCCATGATTTTTGCCATCTTTGGAAGAGTTTTTGGAGCCTTGCTTCCCTTTCTTGTTGTTGTGCTTTGTCCTTGAAGTACTTGCTTCTCCAACAAAGTTTGCACTTGGTTCCAAGGAATTTGCATCTGCCTTCTCATTCAATCTGTTATCTTCTTCCACACGAATTCTCAACACAAGTTGCTCAAAACTCATGTCATCAGTTAAGTGCTTAAGATATAATTTGAAATTCTTCCAAGAAGGAGGAAGTTTTTCAATGATTGAACCAACAAGAAAATTAGAGTTTATACCCATACCTTCAACTTCAAGATCATGTGCAATGACTTGAATTTCCTCCACTTGTTTGAGGACAGATTTGGTATCCACCATCTTGAAATTCATGAACTTTCCAATCACGAATTTCTTGGAACATGCCACTTCTGTTTTGTATTTCTTTTCCAGTGATTCCCATATCTCTCTTGCAGTAGTCATGGTAGAGTAGATATCATAGAGAGAATCATCCAGGGCATTTAGAATATAATTTCTGCAATTATATTCATTTGTGTTCCAAGTTTCCACAGCCCTTTGATGTTCTGCCATTTGGGCTTCACTGGGTGGTGTTGTTCCTTCTGCAGTGGTTGTACCAATAGGAGGAGAGGGAGAATCATCAGTGAGAACATTGGAAACATGAAGAGTTGTTAGATAAAACAACATCTTCTGTTGCCATCTTCGAAAATCTGAGCCTTTGAATTTCTCAGGCTTTTCCACATGTGTTTTGATGATGGATTGTTGATCCATTCTTCCACTTTTTAATTTCTGTCTTAGATTGTTAATACAGAAGTATACAATCAACAAAATTAACAGAAATAAAACAAACGAAATTGAAATATATGTATGAAATATACAAGAATCAGTTTGCAGAAAACATACTTGATGGTTTATGCTTACAACAGAAACACAAAAACGAAATTATGTAGATTGAGGCCTGCAAATTGCAGTGTCCTAAGACAGAAATTTCCCTGGTGGGGATCTGTCTAGAGGATACAACAATCAATCAAGAACTTCTCTTGATTCTGACGAAATTCCTATGTTCCCTTCATCTTTGGAAGAACGAATTTTTAAAGAGAATTTTGTGGTGTGAATGATGATGTTTTTCAACCCCTTTCAGATGAATGAAACAGGTATTTATAGGTATTAGTTATGACAGTTGGAAACTGTCAAAACCGAAAATAACTGTTAAAAACCTGTCATTCAGTAATTACGAATTTAATAATAAAAAAATAAAAATTAATTTCGTAATTAAAAATTATCTAATTAATCAGGAAGACCCCAAGAGCCCCAAGGCCCAAGGCCCATCTTTTGACCATTAAATATTCTCTTGATATTAGCCCATTTTCAATCCAATTAGGCTAATCCAACACCACAACCCAAGCCCAATATGCTTAACCCCTTACTTGACCCATTTAGTTAAATGAGTAGGACTAGACATATAAGGTGGGAGAAGGTTTTCTCTTCCACCAATGTGGGATAAGTCCCACATTGTAATTTTGTAGTCAAAGTTCCAACAATACCCCACATTTTCTATTCAAACTCCAATAATACCCCACATTTGAATAGAAAATAAGTGAACTTTGATATTCAAATAAGGGAAGTAAGATATGACATGCATCTGAATAGGTGTTGTAAAACTTGAACCTTTCATAGTGAGTACTACTTGGATCTACTTTGTGGGTAGTGAACTAGAGTCTTGAACTAACCACTTTTTATAGTAGAATAAAAAACAAGAAGTATCACACATATCATATCTAAGCATAGATCATTTCTTACCGTTGTGTTCATTTCGGTCATGAACGATCCTTTCTTCATGAGACTTTTAGAGAGCTTTAGCCATATCAGCTCCCAAAGATGCGACCTCACATCCATCTCACATAGGTAATGCTAATCTGGAATAATCCGTACTTATTCCACTGTAGAAGCTATCAGCATTATTAAGAATAAAGCATTCATCCCTATAACATCAACGGAAAAACACAAAACAAATATCATGGGAGTGAGCATACCTTTGTGTTAGTGCTTCTTTGAGTCTTCCCCAACTAGTTGTCCTATTGAACCTAGACCATGGGATCTCCAATGTTGCTAGGTTAGGTTTCCGCAAGGTGGTGACTCATTGTGTTGGCTTTAAGCCCATTCCCCTCGATGTGAAGAGAACTTGCTCTCTACTCAGGCCTTTTGTCAAGGGATCAGCTATATTTTCCTTTGACTTTATGTAACTAATGGAAATGATTCCATTCTTCAGCAAGTCTCGTATTGTAATATGTCTGCGCCTAATGTGTCTCGACTTGCCATTGTATATTTGACTTTGTGCTCTAGTAAGAGCAGCCATACTATCACAATGTATGCCAATGGCAGTAACAGGTTGAGGCCACAGAGGAATACCTTCTAGGAAGCTTTTAAGCCATTCAGCTTCTTCAGCAGCTTTATCTAAAGCAACAAACTCTGCTTCCATTGTAGAACGAGTATTCACAGTTTGCTTAGATGATTTCCAAGAGATAGCAGCTCCACCAAGAGTGAACACATATCCACTTGTGGATTTTGCCTCAGAAGTATTGGAAATCCAATTTGCATCACAATACCCTTCAAGAACAGGAGGATATTTCGTGTAATGCAGTCCATAGTTCATTGTATGCTTTAAATATCTAAGCACTCTTACTAATGCATACCAATGATCTTTCCCAGGATTGTGGGAGTAACGACTCAATCTACTTACACTATAAGCCAAGTCCGGTCTAGTACAATTCATAATATACATCAAGCTGCCGAGAACTTGAGTATATTCTAACTGAGCTACAGTATCACCTTTATTCTTCTTTAGATGACTAGAAGCATCAAATGGGGTGACAACCGGCTTGTCATCATAGTGTCCAAACTTCTTGAGTACACTTTCAATATAATGGGACTGAGTAAGAGTATATCCATCTGGTCTTCTTTGAACTCTTACACCAAGGATCACATCTACTACTCCCAAGTCTTTCATGGAAAAGGAGGAGTGTAGCATTTTCTTGGTTTGATTGATCACATCCAGATTAGTACCCATTATAAGCATATCATCCACATACAAGCATATGATGACATAAGCATTCTTGTATTGTTTGACATAAACACATTTATCACATTCATTTATTCTAAATCCATTAGAGAGTAATGTGTTGTCAAACTTCTCGTGCCATTGCTTTGGAGCCTGTTTTAGTCCATAAAGTGATCTAACTAACTTACAGACTTTGTTTTCTTGACCTTTAACCACAAACCCTTCAGGTTGATTCATATATATCTCTTCATCTAGTTCACCATACAAGAAGGCAGTTTTCACATCCATTTGGTGTATTTCCAAATTATGAATGGATGCAATTGCTACTAATGTGCGAATTGATGTAATTCTTGTAACAGGTGAATAGGTGTCAAAGAAGTCTTGACCCTCTTTTTGACGATACCCTTTAGCTACTAAACGAGCTTTGTACTTCTCTATGGTACCATCAGGTCTAAACTTCTTCTTGAATATCCATTTGTGCCCAATTGGTTTTTGCCCATGTGGCAAATCCACCAATTTCCAAGTGTTATTTTGCACAATGGAGTCAATCTCACTTTTGATTGCCTCTTTCCAGTAAGGAGCTTCAGAGGAGTCCATAGCTTCCTTATATGTTTGTGGTTCCTTATTCACTACATAGGTCATGTAATCAGGTCCAAAATCTTTGGCTATTTTGCCCCGTTTGCTTCTTCTAGGTTCTAAGTTGTCTTCTTGAACCTTTGAAGAATTCTCTTCATTTGATTGTAAACTTTTGTCTGGAATCGTATCATTCAGTCCATCATCTAGAGGTCTTTTCCTAGAGTAGGTAACCTCTTTTCCTTTATCCTTAAAAGGAAAAGTATTTTCAAAGAATTCAGCCTCTGCTGATTCCATGATGGTTTGGTTATGGATCTCATCAACATGTGATTTATACACAAGAAACCTGTATGCTGCACTATTCATGGCAGGGCCAAGATAGATGCAATCTATGGTTTTTGGTCCAAGTTTAGTCCTCTTAGGAAGAGGTACTTGAACCTTAGCAAGGCAACCCCACACTTTCATCCTTTTATAAGAGGGTAACCTCCCTTTCCATAGATGATATGGTGATTTATCACTCTTTTTATGAGGAATTCTATTAAGTATTGTATTTGCTGCAAGACATGCTTCTCCCCACAGATTATGTGGTGCTCCAGAAGTAATTAACATTGAATTAATCATGTTTTTCAATGTTCTATTCTTTCTTTCTGCCACTCCATTTTGTTGAGGAGTATATGGAGCAGTTGTTTGATGTATAATACCGTTTAAAGAACAAAATTCAGCAAAGTCTTTGGATTCATATTCTCCTCCTCGATCAGACCTTAGAATTTTGATCTTTTTGTCAAGTTGATTTTCAACTTCAGCCTTGTAATTCTTAAAATAATTCAAGGCTTCATCTTTGGTATTTAACAAATAAATATAACAATACTTACTGCAATCATCAATAAAGGATATATAATAATTCTTTCCTCCTCTTGTAGGTGTTGCTCTAAAATCACATAAATCAGAGTGGATTAAGCCAAGTATTTCATTAGATTTTTCAACCGATTTATGAGGATGTTGTGTAAATTTTGATTCTACACAAACCTCACATTTTATATTTTTATCTAACGAACATTTTGGTAACATGCTAAGTTTTGCCATTCTTTGAATAGAACGAAAATTAACATGTCCCAAACGAGAATGCCACAAAATTGAAGGATCATGCATATACATAGAAGAGGGGCTAGTAGTGCCCATTATTGCATTAGCATTAATATTGGTTACATCATTGTTTGGTGTTTCAACACCATAGTACAAAGGTAATACACTGACTTTGAAGAGACCCTCACTAAGGTATCCCTTTCCAACATACATCCCACCCTTGGTGAGAACAAATTTATCAGATTCAAATACAAGTTTGAAACCTTTGTTACTAAGAATAGGACCAGAAATCAAATTCTTAGTAATTTCAGGAACATGCAAGACATCACATAAAACAAGTTCTTTTTCAGAAGTCAATTGTAGTTTCACTTTTCCCTTTCCTTCAACTTTTGCAGTAGAGCCATTCCCCATAAACATTGGTTCAGAATCCGAGACTTTCTGGTATGTAGAAAACATGGTTCGGGAGTTGCAAATGTGCCTTGTGGCTCCAGTATCAATCCACCAATCCACACAATTGCTAACCATGTTGGTTTGAATCACAGCAACAAATTGATTTGGTGATTCAACCATGTTGGCTTGACCAGAATTTCCTCCACCAGAATTGCCACCATTGTTTCCATTGTTTCCTCCATTGTTCCCTCGATTATTTCCTCCATTGTTTCCTCCTTGACCCCTCCTGAATCTGCAATCTTTGGCCTTGTGTCCAATTTTGCCACAAACATAGCATGGACCAGAATTCTTCTTGAAATTCTTCTTGTTAGGGCCATGATTTTTGCCATCTTTGGAAGAGTTTTTGGAGCCTTGCTTCCCTTTCTTGTTGTTGTGCTTTGTCCTTGAAGTACTTGCTTCTCCAACAAAGTTTGCACTTGGTTCCAAGGAATTTGCATCTGCCTTCTCATTCAATCTGTTATCTTCTTCCACACGAATTCTCAACACAAGTTGCTCAAAACTCATGTCATCAGTTAAGTGCTTAAGATATAATTTGAAATTCTTCCAAGAAGGAGGAAGTTTTTCAATGATTGAACCAACAAGAAAATTAGAGTTTATACCCATACCTTCAACTTCAAGATCATGTGCAATGACTTGAATTTCCTCCACTTGTTTGAGGACAGATTTGGTATCCACCATCTTGAAATTCATGAACTTTCCAATCACGAATTTCTTGGAACATGCCACTTCTGTTTTGTATTTCTTTTCCAGTGATTCCCATATCTCTCTTGCAGTAGTCATGGTAGAGTAGATATCATAGAGAGAATCATCCAGGGCATTTAGAATATAATTTCTGCAATTATATTCATTTGTGTTCCAAGTTTCCACAGCCCTTTGATGTTCTGCCATTTGGGCTTCACTGGGTGGTGTTGTTCCTTCTGCAGTGGTTGTACCAATAGGAGGAGAGGGAGAATCATCAGTGAGAACATTGGAAACATGAAGAGTTGTTAGATAAAACAACATCTTCTGTTGCCATCTTCGAAAATCTGAGCCTTTGAATTTCTCAGGCTTTTCCACATGTGTTTTGATGATGGATTGTTGATCCATTCTTCCACTTTTTAATTTCTGTCTTAGATTGTTAATACAGAAGTATACAATCAACAAAATTAACAGAAATAAAACAAACGAAATTGAAATATATGTATGAAATATACAAGAATCAGTTTGCAGAAAACATACTTGATGGTTTATGCTTACAACAGAAACACAAAAACGAAATTATGTAGATTGAGGCCTGCAAATTGCAGTGTCCTAAGACAGAAATTTCCCTGGTGGGGATCTGTCTAGAGGATACAACAATCAATCAAGAACTTCTCTTGATTCTGACGAAATTCCTATGTTCCCTTCATCTTTGGAAGAACGAATTTTTAAAGAGAATTCTGTGGTGTGAATGATGATGTTTTTCAACCCCTTTCAGATGAATGAAACAGGTATTTATAGGTATTAGTTATGACAGTTGGAAACTGTCAAAACCGAAAATAACTGTTAAAAACCTGTCATTCAGTAATTACGAATTTAATAATAAAAAAATAAAAATTAATTTCGTAATTAAAAATTATCTAATTAATCAGGAAGACCCCAAGAGCCCCAAGGCCCAAGGCCCATCTTTTGACCATTAAATATTCTCTTGATATTAGCCCATTTTCAATCCAATTAGGCTAATCCAACACCACAACCCAAGCCCAATATGCTTAACCCCTTACTTGACCCATTTAGTTAAATGAGTAGGACTAGACATATAAGGTGGGAGAAGGTTTTCTCTTCCACCAATGTGGGATAAGTCCCACATTGTAATTTTGTAGTCAAAGTTCCAACAATACCCCACATTTTCTATTCAAACTCCAATAATACCCCACATTTGAATAGAAAATAAGTGAACTTTGATATTCAAATAAGGGAAGTAAGATATGACATGCATCTGAATAGGTGTTGTAAAACTTGAACCTTTCATAGTGAGTACTACTTGGATCTACTTTGTGGGTAGTGAACTAGAGTCTTGAACTAACCACTTTTTATAGTAGAATAAAAAACAAGAAGTATCACACATATCATATCTAAGCATAGATCATTTCTTACCGTTGTGTTCATTTCGGTCATGAACGATCCTTTCTTCATGAGACTTTTAGAGAGCTTTAGCCATATCAGCTCCCAAAGATGCGACCTCACATCCATCTCACATAGGTAATGCTAATCTGGAATAATCCGTACTTATTCCACTGTAGAAGCTATCAGCATTATTAAGAATAAAGCATTCATCCCTATAACATCAACGGAAAAACACAAAACAAATATCATGGGAGTGAGCATACCTTTGTGTTAGTGCTTCTTTGAGTCTTCCCCAACTAGTTGTCCTATTGAACCTAGACCATGGGATCTCCAATGTTGCTAGGTTAGGTTTCCGCAAGGTGGTGACTCATTGTGTTGGCTTTAAGCCCATTCCCCTCGATGTGAAGAGAACTTGCTCTCTACTCAGGCCTTTTGTCAAGGGATCAGCTATATTTTCCTTTGACTTTATGTAACTAATGGAAATGATTCCATTCTTCAGCAAGTCTCGTATTGTAATATGTCTGCGCCTAATGTGTCTCGACTTGCCATTGTATATTTGACTTTGTGCTCTAGTAAGAGCAGCCATACTATCACAATGTATGCCAATGGCAGTAACAGGTTGAGGCCACAGAGGAATACCTTCTAGGAAGCTTTTAAGCCATTCAGCTTCTTCAGCAGCTTTATCTAAAGCAACAAACTCTGCTTCCATTGTAGAACGAGTATTCACAGTTTGCTTAGATGATTTCCAAGAGATAGCAGCTCCACCAAGAGTGAACACATATCCACTTGTGGATTTTGCCTCAGAAGTATTGGAAATCCAATTTGCATCACAATACCCTTCAAGAACAGGAGGATATTTCGTGTAATGCAGTCCATAGTTCATTGTATGCTTTAAATATCTAAGCACTCTTACTAATGCATACCAATGATCTTTCCCAGGATTGTGGGAGTAACGACTCAATCTACTTACACTATAAGCCAAGTCCGGTCTAGTACAATTCATAATATACATCAAGCTGCCGAGAACTTGAGTATATTCTAACTGAGCTACAGTATCACCTTTATTCTTCTTTAGATGACTAGAAGCATCAAATGGGGTGACAACCGGCTTGTCATCATAGTGTCCAAACTTCTTGAGTACACTTTCAATATAATGGGACTGAGTAAGAGTATATCCATCTGGTCTTCTTTGAACTCTTACACCAAGGATCACATCTACTACTCCCAAGTCTTTCATGGAAAAGGAGGAGTGTAGCATTTTCTTGGTTTGATTGATCACATCCAGATTAGTACCCATTATAAGCATATCATCCACATACAAGCATATGATGACATAAGCATTCTTGTATTGTTTGACATAAACACATTTATCACATTCATTTATTCTAAATCCATTAGAGAGTAATGTGTTGTCAAACTTCTCGTGCCATTGCTTTGGAGCCTGTTTTAGTCCATAAAGTGATCTAACTAACTTACAGACTTTGTTTTCTTGACCTTTAACCACAAACCCTTCAGGTTGATTCATATATATCTCTTCATCTAGTTCACCATACAAGAAGGCAGTTTTCACATCCATTTGGTGTATTTCCAAATTATGAATGGATGCAATTGCTACTAATGTGCGAATTGATGTAATTCTTGTAACAGGTGAATAGGTGTCAAAGAAGTCTTGACCCTCTTTTTGACGATACCCTTTAGCTACTAAACGAGCTTTGTACTTCTCTATGGTACCATCAGGTCTAAACTTCTTCTTGAATATCCATTTGTGCCCAATTGGTTTTTGCCCATGTGGCAAATCCACCAATTTCCAAGTGTTATTTTGCACAATGGAGTCAATCTCACTTTTGATTGCCTCTTTCCAGTAAGGAGCTTCAGAGGAGTCCATAGCTTCCTTATATGTTTGTGGTTCCTTATTCACTACATAGGTCATGTAATCAGGTCCAAAATCTTTGGCTATTTTGCCCCGTTTGCTTCTTCTAGGTTCTAAGTTGTCTTCTTGAACCTTTGAAGAATTCTCTTCATTTGATTGTAAACTTTTGTCTGGAATCGTATCATTCAGTCCATCATCTAGAGGTCTTTTCCTAGAGTAGGTAACCTCTTTTCCTTTATCCTTAAAAGGAAAAGTATTTTCAAAGAATTCAGCCTCTGCTGATTCCATGATGGTTTGGTTATGGATCTCATCAACATGTGATTTATACACAAGAAACCTGTATGCTGCACTATTCATGGCAGGGCCAAGATAGATGCAATCTATGGTTTTTGGTCCAAGTTTAGTCCTCTTAGGAAGAGGTACTTGAACCTTAGCAAGGCAACCCCACACTTTCATCCTTTTATAAGAGGGTAACCTCCCTTTCCATAGATGATATGGTGATTTATCACTCTTTTTATGAGGAATTCTATTAAGTATTGTATTTGCTGCAAGACATGCTTCTCCCCACAGATTATGTGGTGCTCCAGAAGTAATTAACATTGAATTAATCATGTTTTTCAATGTTCTATTCTTTCTTTCTGCCACTCCATTTTGTTGAGGAGTATATGGAGCAGTTGTTTGATGTATAATACCGTTTAAAGAACAAAATTCAGCAAAGTCTTTGGATTCATATTCTCCTCCTCGATCAGACCTTAGAATTTTGATCTTTTTGTCAAGTTGATTTTCAACTTCAGCCTTGTAATTCTTAAAATAATTCAAGGCTTCATCTTTGGTATTTAACAAATAAATATAACAATACTTACTGCAATCATCAATAAAGGATATATAATAATTCTTTCCTCCTCTTGTAGGTGTTGCTCTAAAATCACATAAATCAGAGTGGATTAAGCCAAGTATTTCATTAGATTTTTCAACCGATTTATGAGGATGTTGTGTAAATTTTGATTCTACACAAACCTCACATTTTATATTTTTATCTAACGAACATTTTGGTAACATGCTAAGTTTTGCCATTCTTTGAATAGAACGAAAATTAACATGTCCCAAACGAGAATGCCACAAAATTGAAGGATCATGCATATACATAGAAGAGGGGCTAGTAGTGCCCATTATTGCATTAGCATTAATATTGGTTACATCATTGTTTGGTGTTTCAACACCATAGTACAAAGGTAATACACTGACTTTGAAGAGACCCTCACTAAGGTATCCCTTTCCAACATACATCCCACCCTTGGTGAGAACAAATTTATCAGATTCAAATACAAGTTTGAAACCTTTGTTACTAAGAATAGGACCAGAAATCAAATTCTTAGTAATTTCAGGAACATGCAAGACATCACATAAAACAAGTTCTTTTTCAGAAGTCAATTGTAGTTTCACTTTTCCCTTTCCTTCAACTTTTGCAGTAGAGCCATTCCCCATAAACATTGGTTCAGAATCCGAGACTTTCTGGTATGTAGAAAACATGGTTCGGGAGTTGCAAATGTGCCTTGTGGCTCCAGTATCAATCCACCAATCCACACAATTGCTAACCATGTTGGTTTGAATCACAGCAACAAATTGATTTGGTGATTCAACCATGTTGGCTTGACCAGAATTTCCTCCACCAGAATTGCCACCATTGTTTCCATTGTTTCCTCCATTGTTCCCTCGATTATTTCCTCCATTGTTTCCTCCTTGACCCCTCCTGAATCTGCAATCTTTGGCCTTGTGTCCAATTTTGCCACAAACATAGCATGGACCAGAATTCTTCTTGAAATTCTTCTTGTTAGGGCCATGATTTTTGCCATCTTTGGAAGAGTTTTTGGAGCCTTGCTTCCCTTTCTTGTTGTTGTGCTTTGTCCTTGAAGTACTTGCTTCTCCAACAAAGTTTGCACTTGGTTCCAAGGAATTTGCATCTGCCTTCTCATTCAATCTGTTATCTTCTTCCACACGAATTCTCAACACAAGTTGCTCAAAACTCATGTCATCAGTTAAGTGCTTAAGATATAATTTGAAATTCTTCCAAGAAGGAGGAAGTTTTTCAATGATTGAACCAACAAGAAAATTAGAGTTTATACCCATACCTTCAACTTCAAGATCATGTGCAATGACTTGAATTTCCTCCACTTGTTTGAGGACAGATTTGGTATCCACCATCTTGAAATTCATGAACTTTCCAATCACGAATTTCTTGGAACATGCCACTTCTGTTTTGTATTTCTTTTCCAGTGATTCCCATATCTCTCTTGCAGTAGTCATGGTAGAGTAGATATCATAGAGAGAATCATCCAGGGCATTTAGAATATAATTTCTGCAATTATATTCATTTGTGTTCCAAGTTTCCACAGCCCTTTGATGTTCTGCCATTTGGGCTTCACTGGGTGGTGTTGTTCCTTCTGCAGTGGTTGTACCAATAGGAGGAGAGGGAGAATCATCAGTGAGAACATTGGAAACATGAAGAGTTGTTAGATAAAACAACATCTTCTGTTGCCATCTTCGAAAATCTGAGCCTTTGAATTTCTCAGGCTTTTCCACATGTGTTTTGATGATGGATTGTTGATCCATTCTTCCACTTTTTAATTTCTGTCTTAGATTGTTAATACAGAAGTATACAATCAACAAAATTAACAGAAATAAAACAAACGAAATTGAAATATATGTATGAAATATACAAGAATCAGTTTGCAGAAAACATACTTGATGGTTTATGCTTACAACAGAAACACAAAAACGAAATTATGTAGATTGAGGCCTGCAAATTGCAGTGTCCTAAGACAGAAATTTCCCTGGTGGGGATCTGTCTAGAGGATACAACAATCAATCAAGAACTTCTCTTGATTCTGACGAAATTCCTATGTTCCCTTCATCTTTGGAAGAACGAATTTTTAAAGAGAATTCTGTGGTGTGAATGATGATGTTTTTCAACCCCTTTCAGATGAATGAAACAGGTATTTATAGGTATTAGTTATGACAGTTGGAAACTGTCAAAACCGAAAATAACTGTTAAAAACCTGTCATTCAGTAATTACGAATTTAATAATAAAAAAATAAAAATTAATTTCGTAATTAAAAATTATCTAATTAATCAGGAAGACCCCAAGAGCCCCAAGGCCCAAGGCCCATCTTTTGACCATTAAATATTCTCTTGATATTAGCCCATTTTCAATCCAATTAGGCTAATCCAACACCACAACCCAAGCCCAATATGCTTAACCCCTTACTTGACCCATTTAGTTAAATGAGTAGGACTAGACATATAAGGTGGGAGAAGGTTTTCTCTTCCACCAATGTGGGATAAGTCCCACATTGTAATTTTGTAGTCAAAGTTCCAACAATACCCCACATTTTCTATTCAAACTCCAATAATACCCCACATTTGAATAGAAAATAAGTGAACTTTGATATTCAAATAAGGGAAGTAAGATATGACATGCATCTGAATAGGTGTTGTAAAACTTGAACCTTTCATAGTGAGTACTACTTGGATCTACTTTGTGGGTAGTGAACTAGAGTCTTGAACTAACCACTTTTTATAGTAGAATAAAAAACAAGAAGTATCACACATATCATATCTAAGCATAGATCATTTCTTACCGTTGTGTTCATTTCGGTCATGAACGATCCTTTCTTCATGAGACTTTTAGAGAGCTTTAGCCATATCAGCTCCCAAAGATGCGACCTCACATCCATCTCACATAGGTAATGCTAATCTGGAATAATCCGTACTTATTCCACTGTAGAAGCTATCAGCATTATTAAGAATAAAGCATTCATCCCTATAACATCAACGGAAAAACACAAAACAAATATCATGGGAGTGAGCATACCTTTGTGTTAGTGCTTCTTTGAGTCTTCCCCAACTAGTTGTCCTATTGAACCTAGACCATGGGATCTCCAATGTTGCTAGGTTAGGTTTCCGCAAGGTGGTGACTCATTGTGTTGGCTTTAAGCCCATTCCCCTCGATGTGAAGAGAACTTGCTCTCTACTCAGGCCTTTTGTCAAGGGATCAGCTATATTTTCCTTTGACTTTATGTAACTAATGGAAATGATTCCATTCTTCAGCAAGTCTCGTATTGTAATATGTCTGCGCCTAATGTGTCTCGACTTGCCATTGTATATTTGACTTTGTGCTCTAGTAAGAGCAGCCATACTATCACAATGTATGCCAATGGCAGTAACAGGTTGAGGCCACAGAGGAATACCTTCTAGGAAGCTTTTAAGCCATTCAGCTTCTTCAGCAGCTTTATCTAAAGCAACAAACTCTGCTTCCATTGTAGAACGAGTATTCACAGTTTGCTTAGATGATTTCCAAGAGATAGCAGCTCCACCAAGAGTGAACACATATCCACTTGTGGATTTTGCCTCAGAAGTATTGGAAATCCAATTTGCATCACAATACCCTTCAAGAACAGGAGGATATTTCGTGTAATGCAGTCCATAGTTCATTGTATGCTTTAAATATCTAAGCACTCTTACTAATGCATACCAATGATCTTTCCCAGGATTGTGGGAGTAACGACTCAATCTACTTACACTATAAGCCAAGTCCGGTCTAGTACAATTCATAATATACATCAAGCTGCCGAGAACTTGAGTATATTCTAACTGAGCTACAGTATCACCTTTATTCTTCTTTAGATGACTAGAAGCATCAAATGGGGTGACAACCGGCTTGTCATCATAGTGTCCAAACTTCTTGAGTACACTTTCAATATAATGGGACTGAGTAAGAGTATATCCATCTGGTCTTCTTTGAACTCTTACACCAAGGATCACATCTACTACTCCCAAGTCTTTCATGGAAAAGGAGGAGTGTAGCATTTTCTTGGTTTGATTGATCACATCCAGATTAGTACCCATTATAAGCATATCATCCACATACAAGCATATGATGACATAAGCATTCTTGTATTGTTTGACATAAACACATTTATCACATTCATTTATTCTAAATCCATTAG
Organism: Lactuca sativa; assembly: GCF_002870075.4. NCBI lineage: Eukaryota > Viridiplantae > Streptophyta > Magnoliopsida > Asterales > Asteraceae > Lactuca > Lactuca sativa. Next base: position 24,289 of record NW_026440204.1, on the reverse strand, counting down.
AGAGTAATGTGTTGTCAAACTTCTCGTGTCATTGCTTTGGAGCCTGTTTTAGTCCATAAAGTGATCTAACTAACTTATAGACTTTGTTTTCTTGACCTTTAACCACAAACCCTTCAGGTTGATTCATATATATCTCTTCATCTAGTTCACCATACAAGAAGGCAGTTTTCACATCCATTTGGTGTATTTCCAAATTATGAATGGATGCAATTGCTACTAATGTGCGAATTGATGTAATTCTTGTAACAGGTGAATAGGTGTCAAAGAAGTCTTGACCCTCTTTTTGACGATACCCTTTAGCTACTAAACGAGCTTTGTACTTCTCTATGGTACCATCAGGTCTAAACTTCTTCTTGAATATCCATTTGTGCCCAATTGGTTTTTGCCCATGTGGCAAATCCACCAATTTCCAAGTGTTATTTTGCACAATGGAGTCAATCTCACTTTTGATTGCCTCTTTCCAGTAAGGAGCTTCAGAGGAGTCCATAGCTTCCTTATATGTTTGTGGTTCCTTATTCACTACATAGGTCATGTAATCAGGTCCAAAATCTTTGGCTATTTTGCCCCGTTTGCTTCTTCTAGGTTCTAAGTTGTCTTCTTGAACCTTTGAAGAATTCTCTTCATTTGATTGTAAACTTTTGTCTGGAATCGTATCATTCAGTCCATCATCTAGAGGTCTTTTCCTAGAGTAGGTAACCTCTTTTCCTTTATCCTTAAAAGGAAAAGTATTTTCAAAGAATTCAGCCTCTGCTGATTCCATGATGGTTTGGTTATGGATCTCATCAACATGTGATTTATACACAAGAAACCTGTATGCTGCACTATTCATGGCAGGGCCAAGATAGATGCAATCTATGGTTTTTGGTCCAAGTTTAGTCCTCTTAGGAAGAGGTACTTGAACCTTAGCAAGGCAACCCCACACTTTCATCCTTTTATAAGAGGGTAACCTCCCTTTCCATAGATGATATGGTGATTTATCACTCTTTTTATGAGGAATTCTATTAAGTATTGTATTTGCTGCAAGACATGCTTCTCCCCACAGATTATGTGGTGCTCCAGAAGTAATTAACATTGAATTAATCATGTTTTTCAATGTTCTATTCTTTCTTTCTGCCACTCCATTTTGTTGAGGAGTATATGGAGCAGTTGTTTGATGTATAATACCGTTTAAAGAACAAAATTCAGCAAAGTCTTTGGATTCATATTCTCCTCCTCGATCAGACCTTAGAATTTTGATCTTTTTGTCAAGTTGATTTTCAACTTCAGCCTTGTAATTCTTAAAATAATTCAAGGCTTCATCTTTGGTATTTAACAAATAAATATAACAATACTTACTGCAATCATCAATAAAGGATATATAATAATTCTTTCCTCCTCTTGTAGGTGTTGCTCTAAAATCACATAAATCAGAGTGGATTAAGCCAAGTATTTCATTAGATTTTTCAACCGATTTATGAGGATGTTGTGTAAATTTTGATTCTACACAAACCTCACATTTTATATTTTTATCTAACGAACATTTTGGTAACATGCTAAGTTTTGCCATTCTTTGAATAGAACGAAAATTAACATGTCCCAAACGAGAATGCCACAAAATTGAAGGATCATGCATATACATAGAAGAGGGGCTAGTAGTGCCCATTATTGCATTAGCATTAATATTGGTTACATCATTGTTTGGTGTTTCAACACCATAGTACAAAGGTAATACACTGACTTTGAAGAGACCCTCACTAAGGTATCCCTTTCCAACATACATCCCACCCTTGGTGAGAACAAATTTATCAGATTCAAATACAAGTTTGAAACCTTTGTTACTAAGAATAGGACCAGAAATCAAATTCTTAGTAATTTCAGGAACATGCAAGACATCACATAAAACAAGTTCTTTTTCAGAAGTCAATTGTAGTTTCACTTTTCCCTTTCCTTCAACTTTTGCAGTAGAGCCATTCCCCATAAACATTGGTTCAGAATCCGAGACTTTCTGGTATGTAGAAAACATGGTTCGGGAGTTGCAAATGTGCCTTGTGGCTCCAGTATCAATCCACCAATCCACACAATTGCTAACCATGTTGGTTTGAATCACAGCAACAAATTGATTTGGTGATTCAACCATGTTGGCTTGACCAGAATTTCCTCCACCAGAATTGCCACCATTGTTTCCATTGTTTCCTCCATTGTTCCCTCGATTATTTCCTCCATTGTTTCCTCCTTGACCCCTCCTGAATCTGCAATCTTTGGCCTTGTGTCCAATTTTGCCACAAACATAGCATGGACCAGAATTCTTCTTGAAATTCTTCTTGTTAGGGCCATGATTTTTGCCATCTTTGGAAGAGTTTTTGGAGCCTTGCTTCCCTTTCTTGTTGTTGTGCTTTGTCCTTGAAGTACTTGCTTCTCCAACAAAGTTTGCACTTGGTTCCAAGGAATTTGCATCTGCCTTCTCATTCAATCTGTTATCTTCTTCCACACGAATTCTCAACACAAGTTGCTCAAAACTCATGTCATCAGTTAAGTGCTTAAGATATAATTTGAAATTCTTCCAAGAAGGAGGAAGTTTTTCAATGATTGAACCAACAAGAAAATTAGAGTTTATACCCATACCTTCAACTTCAAGATCATGTGCAATGACTTGAATTTCCTCCACTTGTTTGAGGACAGATTTGGTATCCACCATCTTGAAATTCATGAACTTTCCAATCACGAATTTCTTGGAACATGCCACTTCTGTTTTGTATTTCTTTTCCAGTGATTCCCATATCTCTCTTGCAGTAGTCATGGTAGAGTAGATATCATAGAGAGAATCATCCAGGGCATTTAGAATATAATTTCTGCAATTATATTCATTTGTGTTCCAAGTTTCCACAGCCCTTTGATGTTCTGCCATTTGGGCTTCACTGGGTGGTGTTGTTCCTTCTGCAGTGGTTGTACCAATAGGAGGAGAGGGAGAATCATCAGTGAGAACATTGGAAACATGAAGAGTTGTTAGATAAAACAACATCTTCTGTTGCCATCTTCGAAAATCTGAGCCTTTGAATTTCTCAGGCTTTTCCACATGTGTTTTGATGATGGATTGTTGATCCATTCTTCCACTTTTTAATTTCTGTCTTAGATTGTTAATACAGAAGTATACAATCAACAAAATTAACAGAAATAAAACAAACGAAATTGAAATATATGTATGAAATATACAAGAATCAGTTTGCAGAAAACATACTTGATGGTTTATGCTTACAACAGAAACACAAAAACGAAATTATGTAGATTGAGGCCTGCAAATTGCAGTGTCCTAAGACAGAAATTTCCCTGGTGGGGATCTGTCTAGAGGATACAACAATCAATCAAGAACTTCTCTTGATTCTGACGAAATTCCTATGTTCCCTTCATCTTTGGAAGAACGAATTTTTAAAGAGAATTCTGTGGTGTGAATGATGATGTTTTTCAACCCCTTTCAGATGAATGAAACAGGTATTTATAGGTATTAGTTATGACAGTTGGAAACTGTCAAAACCGAAAATAACTGTTAAAAACCTGTCATTCAGTAATTACGAATTTAATAATAAAAAAATAAAAATTAATTTCGTAATTAAAAATTATCTAATTAATCAGGAAGACCCCAAGAGCCCCAAGGCCCAAGGCCCATCTTTTGACCATTAAATATTCTCTTGATATTAGCCCATTTTCAATCCAATTAGGCTAATCCAACACCACAACCCAAGCCCAATATGCTTAACCCCTTACTTGACCCATTTAGTTAAATGAGTAGGACTAGACATATAAGGTGGGAGAAGGTTTTCTCTTCCACCAATGTGGGATAAGTCCCACATTGTAATTTTGTAGTCAAAGTTCCAACAATACCCCACATTTTCTATTCAAACTCCAATAATACCCCACATTTGAATAGAAAATAAGTGAACTTTGATATTCAAATAAGGGAAGTAAGATATGACATGCATCTGAATAGGTGTTGTAAAACTTGAACCTTTCATAGTGAGTACTACTTGGATCTACTTTGTGGGTAGTGAACTAGAGTCTTGAACTAACCACTTTTTATAGTAGAATAAAAAACAAGAAGTATCACACATATCATATCTAAGCATAGATCATTTCTTACCGTTGTGTTCATTTCGGTCATGAACGATCCTTTCTTCATGAGACTTTTAGAGAGCTTTAGCCATATCAGCTCCCAAAGATGCGACCTCACATCCATCTCACATAGGTAATGCTAATCTGGAATAATCCGTACTTATTCCACTGTAGAAGCTATCAGCATTATTAAGAATAAAGCATTCATCCCTATAACATCAACGGAAAAACACAAAACAAATATCATGGGAGTGAGCATACCTTTGTGTTAGTGCTTCTTTGAGTCTTCCCCAACTAGTTGTCCTATTGAACCTAGACCATGGGATCTCCAATGTTGCTAGGTTAGGTTTCCGCAAGGTGGTGACTCATTGTGTTGGCTTTAAGCCCATTCCCCTCGATGTGAAGAGAACTTGCTCTCTACTCAGGCCTTTTGTCAAGGGATCAGCTATATTTTCCTTTGACTTTATGTAACTAATGGAAATGATTCCATTCTTCAGCAAGTCTCGTATTGTAATATGTCTGCGCCTAATGTGTCTCGACTTGCCATTGTATATTTGACTTTGTGCTCTAGTAAGAGCAGCCATACTATCACAATGTATGCCAATGGCAGTAACAGGTTGAGGCCACAGAGGAATACCTTCTAGGAAGCTTTTAAGCCATTCAGCTTCTTCAGCAGCTTTATCTAAAGCAACAAACTCTGCTTCCATTGTAGAACGAGTATTCACAGTTTGCTTAGATGATTTCCAAGAGATAGCAGCTCCACCAAGAGTGAACACATATCCACTTGTGGATTTTGCCTCAGAAGTATTGGAAATCCAATTTGCATCACAATACCCTTCAAGAACAGGAGGATATTTCGTGTAATGCAGTCCATAGTTCATTGTATGCTTTAAATATCTAAGCACTCTTACTAATGCATACCAATGATCTTTCCCAGGATTGTGGGAGTAATGACTCAATCTACTTACACTATAAGCCAAGTCCGGTCTAGTACAATTCATAATATACATCAAGCTGCCGAGAACTTGAGTATATTCTAACTGAGCTACAGTATCACCTTTATTCTTCTTTAGATGACTAGAAGCATCAAATGGGGTGACAACCGGCTTGTCATCATAGTGTCCAAACTTCTTGAGTACACTTTCAATATAATGGGACTGAGTAAGAGTATATCCATCTGGTCTTCTTTGAACTCTTACACCAAGGATCACATCTACTACTCCCAAGTCTTTCATGGAAAAGGAGGAGTGTAGCATTTTCTTGGTTTGATTGATCACATCCAGATTAGTACCCATTATAAGCATATCATCCACATACAAGCATATGATGACATAAGCATTCTTGTATTGTTTGACATAAACACATTTATCACATTCATTTATTCTAAATCCATTAGAGAGTAATGTGTTGTCAAACTTCTCGTGCCATTGCTTTGGAGCCTGTTTTAGTCCATAAAGTGATCTAACTAACTTACAGACTTTGTTTTCTTGACCTTTAACCACAAACCCTTCAGGTTGATTCATATATATCTCTTCATCTAGTTCACCATACAAGAAGGCAGTTTTCACATCCATTTGGTGTATTTCCAAATTATGAATGGATGCAATTGCTACTAATGTGCGAATTGATGTAATTCTTGTAACAGGTGAATAGGTGTCAAAGAAGTCTTGACCCTCTTTTTGACGATACCCTTTAGCTACTAAACGAGCTTTGTACTTCTCTATGGTACCATCAGGTCTAAACTTCTTCTTGAATATCCATTTGTGCCCAATTGGTTTTTGCCCATGTGGCAAATCCACCAATTTCCAAGTGTTATTTTGCACAATGGAGTCAATCTCACTTTTGATTGCCTCTTTCCAGTAAGGAGCTTCAGAGGAGTCCATAGCTTCCTTATATGTTTGTGGTTCCTTATTCACTACATAGGTCATGTAATCAGGTCCAAAATCTTTGGCTATTTTGCCCCGTTTGCTTCTTCTAGGTTCTAAGTTGTCTTCTTGAACCTTTGAAGAATTCTCTTCATTTGATTGTAAACTTTTGTCTGGAATCGTATCATTCAGTCCATCATCTAGAGGTCTTTTCCTAGAGTAGGTAACCTCTTTTCCTTTATCCTTAAAAGGAAAAGTATTTTCAAAGAATTCAGCCTCTGCTGATTCCATGATGGTTTGGTTATGGATCTCATCAACATGTGATTTATACACAAGAAACCTGTATGCTGCACTATTCATGGCAGGGCCAAGATAGATGCAATCTATGGTTTTTGGTCCAAGTTTAGTCCTCTTAGGAAGAGGTACTTGAACCTTAGCAAGGCAACCCCACACTTTCATCCTTTTATAAGAGGGTAACCTCCCTTTCCATAGATGATATGGTGATTTATCACTCTTTTTATGAGGAATTCTATTAAGTATTGTATTTGCTGCAAGACATGCTTCTCCCCACAGATTATGTGGTGCTCCAGAAGTAATTAACATTGAATTAATCATGTTTTTCAATGTTCTATTCTTTCTTTCTGCCACTCCATTTTGTTGAGGAGTATATGGAGCAGTTGTTTGATGTATAATACCGTTTAAAGAACAAAATTCAGCAAAGTCTTTGGATTCATATTCTCCTCCTCGATCAGACCTTAGAATTTTGATCTTTTTGTCAAGTTGATTTTCAACTTCAGCCTTGTAATTCTTAAAATAATTCAAGGCTTCATCTTTGGTATTTAACAAATAAATATAACAATACTTACTGCAATCATCAATAAAGGATATATAATAATTCTTTCCTCCTCTTGTAGGTGTTGCTCTAAAATCACATAAATCAGAGTGGATTAAGCCAAGTATTTCATTAGATTTTTCAACCGATTTATGAGGATGTTGTGTAAATTTTGATTCTACACAAACCTCACATTTTATATTTTTATCTAACGAACATTTTGGTAACATGCTAAGTTTTGCCATTCTTTGAATAGAACGAAAATTAACATGTCCCAAACGAGAATGCCACAAAATTGAAGGATCATGCATATACATAGAAGAGGGGCTAGTAGTGCCCATTATTGCATTAGCATTAATATTGGTTACATCATTGTTTGGTGTTTCAACACCATAGTACAAAGGTAATACACTGACTTTGAAGAGACCCTCACTAAGGTATCCCTTTCCAACATACATCCCACCCTTGGTGAGAACAAATTTATCAGATTCAAATACAAGTTTGAAACCTTTGTTACTAAGAATAGGACCAGAAATCAAATTCTTAGTAATTTCAGGAACATGCAAGACATCACATAAAACAAGTTCTTTTTCAGAAGTCAATTGTAGTTTCACTTTTCCCTTTCCTTCAACTTTTGCAGTAGAGCCATTCCCCATAAACATTGGTTCAGAATCCGAGACTTTCTGGTATGTAGAAAACATGGTTCGGGAGTTGCAAATGTGCCTTGTGGCTCCAGTATCAATCCACCAATCCACACAATTGCTAACCATGTTGGTTTGAATCACAGCAACAAATTGATTTGGTGATTCAACCATGTTGGCTTGACCAGAATTTCCTCCACCAGAATTGCCACCATTGTTTCCATTGTTTCCTCCATTGTTCCCTCGATTATTTCCTCCATTGTTTCCTCCTTGACCCCTCCTGAATCTGCAATCTTTGGCCTTGTGTCCAATTTTGCCACAAACATAGCATGGACCAGAATTCTTCTTGAAATTCTTCTTGTTAGGGCCATGATTTTTGCCATCTTTGGAAGAGTTTTTGGAGCCTTGCTTCCCTTTCTTGTTGTTGTGCTTTGTCCTTGAAGTACTTGCTTCTCCAACAAAGTTTGCACTTGGTTCCAAGGAATTTGCATCTGCCTTCTCATTCAATCTGTTATCTTCTTCCACACGAATTCTCAACACAAGTTGCTCAAAACTCATGTCATCAGTTAAGTGCTTAAGATATAATTTGAAATTCTTCCAAGAAGGAGGAAGTTTTTCAATGATTGAACCAACAAGAAAATTAGAGTTTATACCCATACCTTCAACTTCAAGATCATGTGCAATGACTTGAATTTCCTCCACTTGTTTGAGGACAGATTTGGTATCCACCATCTTGAAATTCATGAACTTTCCAATCACGAATTTCTTGGAACATGCCACTTCTGTTTTGTATTTCTTTTCCAGTGATTCCCATATCTCTCTTGCAGTAGTCATGGTAGAGTAGATATCATAGAGAGAATCATCCAGGGCATTTAGAATATAATTTCTGCAATTATATTCATTTGTGTTCCAAGTTTCCACAGCCCTTTGATGTTCTGCCATTTGGGCTTCACTGGGTGGTGTTGTTCCTTCTGCAGTGGTTGTACCAATAGGAGGAGAGGGAGAATCATCAGTGAGAACATTGGAAACATGAAGAGTTGTTAGATAAAACAACATCTTCTGTTGCCATCTTCGAAAATCTGAGCCTTTGAATTTCTCAGGCTTTTCCACATGTGTTTTGATGATGGATTGTTGATCCATTCTTCCACTTTTTAATTTCTGTCTTAGATTGTTAATACAGAAGTATACAATCAACAAAATTAACAGAAATAAAACAAACGAAATTGAAATATATGTATGAAATATACAAGAATCAGTTTGCAGAAAACATACTTGATGGTTTATGCTTACAACAGAAACACAAAAACGAAATTATGTAGATTGAGGCCTGCAAATTGCAGTGTCCTAAGACAGAAATTTCCCTGGTGGGGATCTGTCTAGAGGATACAACAATCAATCAAGAACTTCTCTTGATTCTGACGAAATTCCTATGTTCCCTTCATCTTTGGAAGAACGAATTTTTAAAGAGAATTCTGTGGTGTGAATGATGATGTTTTTCAACCCCTTTCAGATGAATGAAACAGGTATTTATAGGTATTAGTTATGACAGTTGGAAACTGTCAAAACCGAAAATAACTGTTAAAAACCTGTCATTCAGTAATTACGAATTTAATAATAAAAAAATAAAAATTAATTTCGTAATTAAAAATTATCTAATTAATCAGGAAGACCCCAAGAGCCCCAAGGCCCAAGGCCCATCTTTTGACCATTAAATATTCTCTTGATATTAGCCCATTTTCAATCCAATTAGGCTAATCCAACACCACAACCCAAGCCCAATATGCTTAACCCCTTACTTGACCCATTTAGTTAAATGAGTAGGACTAGACATATAAGGTGGGAGAAGGTTTTCTCTTCCACCAATGTGGGATAAGTCCCACATTGTAATTTTGTAGTCAAAGTTCCAACAATACCCCACATTTTCTATTCAAACTCCAATAATACCCCACATTTGAATAGAAAATAAGTGAACTTTGATATTCAAATAAGGGAAGTAAGATATGACATGCATCTGAATAGGTGTTGTAAAACTTGAACCTTTCATAGTGAGTACTACTTGGATCTACTTTGTGGGTAGTGAACTAGAGTCTTGAACTAACCACTTTTTATAGTAGAATAAAAAACAAGAAGTATCACACATATCATATCTAAGCATAGATCATTTCTTACCGTTGTGTTCATTTCGGTCATGAACGATCCTTTCTTCATGAGACTTTTAGAGAGCTTTAGCCATATCAGCTCCCAAAGATGCGACCTCACATCCATCTCACATAGGTAATGCTAATCTGGAATAATCCGTACTTATTCCACTGTAGAAGCTATCAGCATTATTAAGAATAAAGCATTCATCCCTATAACATCAACGGAAAAACACAAAACAAATATCATGGGAGTGAGCATACCTTTGTGTTAGTGCTTCTTTGAGTCTTCCCCAACTAGTTGTCCTATTGAACCTAGACCATGGGATCTCCAATGTTGCTAGGTTAGGTTTCCGCAAGGTGGTGACTCATTGTGTTGGCTTTAAGCCCATTCCCCTCGATGTGAAGAGAACTTGCTCTCTACTCAGGCCTTTTGTCAAGGGATCAGCTATATTTTCCTTTGACTTTATGTAACTAATGGAAATGATTCCATTCTTCAGCAAGTCTCGTATTGTAATATGTCTGCGCCTAATGTGTCTCGACTTGCCATTGTATATTTGACTTTGTGCTCTAGTAAGAGCAGCCATACTATCACAATGTATGCCAATGGCAGTAACAGGTTGAGGCCACAGAGGAATACCTTCTAGGAAGCTTTTAAGCCATTCAGCTTCTTCAGCAGCTTTATCTAAAGCAACAAACTCTGCTTCCATTGTAGAACGAGTATTCACAGTTTGCTTAGATGATTTCCAAGAGATAGCAGCTCCACCAAGAGTGAACACATATCCACTTGTGGATTTTGCCTCAGAAGTATTGGAAATCCAATTTGCATCACAATACCCTTCAAGAACAGGAGGATATTTCGTGTAATGCAGTCCATAGTTCATTGTATGCTTTAAATATCTAAGCACTCTTACTAATGCATACCAATGATCTTTCCCAGGATTGTGGGAGTAACGACTCAATCTACTTACACTATAAGCCAAGTCCGGTCTAGTACAATTCATAATATACATCAAGCTGCCGAGAACTTGAGTATATTCTAACTGAGCTACAGTATCACCTTTATTCTTCTTTAGATGACTAGAAGCATCAAATGGGGTGACAACCGGCTTGTCATCATAGTGTCCAAACTTCTTGAGTACACTTTCAATATAATGGGACTGAGTAAGAGTATATCCATCTGGTCTTCTTTGAACTCTTACACCAAGGATCACATCTACTACTCCCAAGTCTTTCATGGAAAAGGAGGAGTGTAGCATTTTCTTGGTTTGATTGATCACATCCAGATTAGTACCCATTATAAGCATATCATCCACATACAAGCATATGATGACATAAGCATTCTTGTATTGTTTGACATAAACACATTTATCACATTCATTTATTCTAAATCCATTAGAGAGTAATGTGTTGTCAAACTTCTCGTGCCATTGCTTTGGAGCCTGTTTTAGTCCATAAAGTGATCTAACTAACTTACAGACTTTGTTTTCTTGACCTTTAACCACAAACCCTTCAGGTTGATTCATATATATCTCTTCATCTAGTTCACCATACAAGAAGGCAGTTTTCACATCCATTTGGTGTATTTCCAAATTATGAATGGATGCAATTGCTACTAATGTGCGAATTGATGTAATTCTTGTAACAGGTGAATAGGTGTCAAAGAAGTCTTGACCCTCTTTTTGACGATACCCTTTAGCTACTAAACGAGCTTTGTACTTCTCTATGGTACCATCAGGTCTAAACTTCTTCTTGAATATCCATTTGTGCCCAATTGGTTTTTGCCCATGTGGCAAATCCACCAATTTCCAAGTGTTATTTTGCACAATGGAGTCAATCTCACTTTTGATTGCCTCTTTCCAGTAAGGAGCTTCAGAGGAGTCCATAGCTTCCTTATATGTTTGTGGTTCCTTATTCACTACATAGGTCATGTAATCAGGTCCAAAATCTTTGGCTATTTTGCCCCGTTTGCTTCTTCTAGGTTCTAAGTTGTCTTCTTGAACCTTTGAAGAATTCTCTTCATTTGATTGTAAACTTTTGTCTGGAATCGTATCATTCAGTCCATCATCTAGAGGTCTTTTCCTAGAGTAGGTAACCTCTTTTCCTTTATCCTTAAAAGGAAAAGTATTTTCAAAGAATTCAGCCTCTGCTGATTCCATGATGGTTTGGTTATGGATCTCATCAACATGTGATTTATACACAAGAAACCTGTATGCTGCACTATTCATGGCAGGGCCAAGATAGATGCAATCTATGGTTTTTGGTCCAAGTTTAGTCCTCTTAGGAAGAGGTACTTGAACCTTAGCAAGGCAACCCCACACTTTCATCCTTTTATAAGAGGGTAACCTCCCTTTCCATAGATGATATGGTGATTTATCACTCTTTTTATGAGGAATTCTATTAAGTATTGTATTTGCTGCAAGACATGCTTCTCCCCACAGATTATGTGGTGCTCCAGAAGTAATTAACATTGAATTAATCATGTTTTTCAATGTTCTATTCTTTCTTTCTGCCACTCCATTTTGTTGAGGAGTATATGGAGCAGTTGTTTGATGTATAATACCGTTTAAAGAACAAAATTCAGCAAAGTCTTTGGATTCATATTCTCCTCCTCGATCAGACCTTAGAATTTTGATCTTTTTGTCAAGTTGATTTTCAACTTCAGCCTTGTAATTCTTAAAATAATTCAAGGCTTCATCTTTGGTATTTAACAAATAAATATAACAATACTTACTGCAATCATCAATAAAGGATATATAATAATTCTTTCCTCCTCTTGTAGGTGTTGCTCTAAAATCACATAAATCAGAGTGGATTAAGCCAAGTATTTCATTAGATTTTTCAACCGATTTATGAGGATGTTGTGTAAATTTTGATTCTACACAAACCTCACATTTTATATTTTTATCTAACGAACATTTTGGTAACATGCTAAGTTTTGCCATTCTTTGAATAGAACGAAAATTAACATGTCCCAAACGAGAATGCCACAAAATTGAAGGATCATGCATATACATAGAAGAGGGGCTAGTAGTGCCCATTATTGCATTAGCATTAATATTGGTTACATCATTGTTTGGTGTTTCAACACCATAGTACAAAGGTAATACACTGACTTTGAAGAGACCCTCACTAAGGTATCCCTTTCCAACATACATCCCACCCTTGGTGAGAACAAATTTATCAGATTCAAATACAAGTTTGAAACCTTTGTTACTAAGAATAGGACCAGAAATCAAATTCTTAGTAATTTCAGGAACATGCAAGACATCACATAAAACAAGTTCTTTTTCAGAAGTCAATTGTAGTTTCACTTTTCCCTTTCCTTCAACTTTTGCAGTAGAGCCATTCCCCATAAACATTGGTTCAGAATCCGAGACTTTCTGGTATGTAGAAAACATGGTTCGGGAGTTGCAAATGTGCCTTGTGGCTCCAGTATCAATCCACCAATCCACACAATTGCTAACCATGTTGGTTTGAATCACAGCAACAAATTGATTTGGTGATTCAACCATGTTGGCTTGACCAGAATTTCCTCCACCAGAATTGCCACCATTGTTTCCATTGTTTCCTCCATTGTTCCCTCGATTATTTCCTCCATTGTTTCCTCCTTGACCCCTCCTGAATCTGCAATCTTTGGCCTTGTGTCCAATTTTGCCACAAACATAGCATGGACCAGAATTCTTCTTGAAATTCTTCTTGTTAGGGCCATGATTTTTGCCATCTTTGGAAGAGTTTTTGGAGCCTTGCTTCCCTTTCTTGTTGTTGTGCTTTGTCCTTGAAGTACTTGCTTCTCCAACAAAGTTTGCACTTGGTTCCAAGGAATTTGCATCTGCCTTCTCATTCAATCTGTTATCTTCTTCCACACGAATTCTCAACACAAGTTGCTCAAAACTCATGTCATCAGTTAAGTGCTTAAGATATAATTTGAAATTCTTCCAAGAAGGAGGAAGTTTTTCAATGATTGAACCAACAAGAAAATTAGAGTTTATACCCATACCTTCAACTTCAAGATCATGTGCAATGACTTGAATTTCCTCCACTTGTTTGAGGACAGATTTGGTATCCACCATCTTGAAATTCATGAACTTTCCAATCACGAATTTCTTGGAACATGCCACTTCTGTTTTGTATTTCTTTTCCAGTGATTCCCATATCTCTCTTGCAGTAGTCATGGTAGAGTAGATATCATAGAGAGAATCATCCAGGGCATTTAGAATATAATTTCTGCAATTATATTCATTTGTGTTCCAAGTTTCCACAGCCCTTTGATGTTCTGCCATTTGGGCTTCACTGGGTGGTGTTGTTCCTTCTGCAGTGGTTGTACCAATAGGAGGAGAGGGAGAATCATCAGTGAGAACATTGGAAACATGAAGAGTTGTTAGATAAAACAACATCTTCTGTTGCCATCTTCGAAAATCTGAGCCTTTGAATTTCTCAGGCTTTTCCACATGTGTTTTGATGATGGATTGTTGATCCATTCTTCCACTTTTTAATTTCTGTCTTAGATTGTTAATACAGAAGTATACAATCAACAAAATTAACAGAAATAAAACAAACGAAATTGAAATATATGTATGAAATATACAAGAATCAGTTTGCAGAAAACATACTTGATGGTTTATGCTTACAACAGAAACACAAAAACGAAATTATGTAGATTGAGGCCTGCAAATTGCAGTGTCCTAAGACAGAAATTTCCCTGGTGGGGATCTGTCTAGAGGATACAACAATCAATCAAGAACTTCTCTTGATTCTGACGAAATTCCTATGTTCCCTTCATCTTTGGAAGAACGAATTTTTAAAGAGAATTCTGTGGTGTGAATGATGATGTTTTTCAACCCCTTTCAGATGAATGAAACAGGTATTTATAGGTATTAGTTATGACAGTTGGAAACTGTCAAAACCGAAAATAACTGTTAAAAACCTGTCATTCAGTAATTACGAATTTAATAATAAAAAAATAAAAATTAATTTCGTAATTAAAAATTATCTAATTAATCAGGAAGACCCCAAGAGCCCCAAGGCCCAAGGCCCATCTTTTGACCATTAAATATTCTCTTGATATTAGCCCATTTTCAATCCAATTAGGCTAATCCAACACCACAACCCAAGCCCAATATGCTTAACCCCTTACTTGACCCATTTAGTTAAATGAGTAGGACTAGACATATAAGGTGGGAGAAGGTTTTCTCTTCCACCAATGTGGGATAAGTCCCACATTGTAATTTTGTAGTCAAAGTTCCAACAATACCCCACATTTTCTATTCAAACTCCAATAATACCCCACATTTGAATAGAAAATAAGTGAACTTTGATATTCAAATAAGGGAAGTAAGATATGACATGCATCTGAATAGGTGTTGTAAAACTTGAACCTTTCATAGTGAGTACTACTTGGATCTACTTTGTGGGTAGTGAACTAGAGTCTTGAACTAACCACTTTTTATAGTAGAATAAAAAACAAGAAGTATCACACATATCATATCTAAGCATAGATCATTTCTTACCGTTGTGTTCATTTCGGTCATGAACGATCCTTTCTTCATGAGACTTTTAGAGAGCTTTAGCCATATCAGCTCCCAAAGATGCGACCTCACATCCATCTCACATAGGTAATGCTAATCTGGAATAATCCGTACTTATTCCACTGTAGAAGCTATCAGCATTATTAAGAATAAAGCATTCATCCCTATAACATCAACGGAAAAACACAAAACAAATATCATGGGAGTGAGCATACCTTTGTGTTAGTGCTTCTTTGAGTCTTCCCCAACTAGTTGTCCTATTGAACCTAGACCATGGGATCTCCAATGTTGCTAGGTTAGGTTTCCGCAAGGTGGTGACTCATTGTGTTGGCTTTAAGCCCATTCCCCTCGATGTGAAGAGAACTTGCTCTCTACTCAGGCCTTTTGTCAAGGGATCAGCTATATTTTCCTTTGACTTTATGTAACTAATGGAAATGATTCCATTCTTCAGCAAGTCTCGTATTGTAATATGTCTGCGCCTAATGTGTCTCGACTTGCCATTGTATATTTGACTTTGTGCTCTAGTAAGAGCAGCCATACTATCACAATGTATGCCAATGGCAGTAACAGGTTGAGGCCACAGAGGAATACCTTCTAGGAAGCTTTTAAGCCATTCAGCTTCTTCAGCAGCTTTATCTAAAGCAACAAACTCTGCTTCCATTGTAGAACGAGTATTCACAGTTTGCTTAGATGATTTCCAAGAGATAGCAGCTCCACCAAGAGTGAACACATATCCACTTGTGGATTTTGCCTCAGAAGTATTGGAAATCCAATTTGCATCACAATACCCTTCAAGAACAGGAGGATATTTCGTGTAATGCAGTCCATAGTTCATTGTATGCTTTAAATATCTAAGCACTCTTACTAATGCATACCAATGATCTTTCCCAGGATTGTGGGAGTAACGACTCAATCTACTTACACTATAAGCCAAGTCCGGTCTAGTACAATTCATAATATACATCAAGCTGCCGAGAACTTGAGTATATTCTAACTGAGCTACAGTATCACCTTTATTCTTCTTTAGATGACTAGAAGCATCAAATGGGGTGACAACCGGCTTGTCATCATAGTGTCCAAACTTCTTGAGTACACTTTCAATATAATGGGACTGAGTAAGAGTATATCCATCTGGTCTTCTTTGAACTCTTACACCAAGGATCACATCTACTACTCCCAAGTCTTTCATGGAAAAGGAGGAGTGTAGCATTTTCTTGGTTTGATTGATCACATCCAGATTAGTACCCATTATAAGCATATCATCCACATACAAGCATATGATGACATAAGCATTCTTGTATTGTTTGACATAAACACATTTATCACATTCATTTATTCTAAATCCATTAGAGAGTAATGTGTTGTCAAACTTCTCGTGCCATTGCTTTGGAGCCTGTTTTAGTCCATAAAGTGATCTAACTAACTTACAGACTTTGTTTTCTTGACCTTTAACCACAAACCCTTCAGGTTGATTCATATATATCTCTTCATCTAGTTCACCATACAAGAAGGCAGTTTTCACATCCATTTGGTGTATTTCCAAATTATGAATGGATGCAATTGCTACTAATGTGCGAATTGATGTAATTCTTGTAACAGGTGAATAGGTGTCAAAGAAGTCTTGACCCTCTTTTTGACGATACCCTTTAGCTACTAAACGAGCTTTGTACTTCTCTATGGTACCATCAGGTCTAAACTTCTTCTTGAATATCCATTTGTGCCCAATTGGTTTTTGCCCATGTGGCAAATCCACCAATTTCCAAGTGTTATTTTGCACAATGGAGTCAATCTCACTTTTGATTGCCTCTTTCCAGTAAGGAGCTTCAGAGGAGTCCATAGCTTCCTTATATGTTTGTGGTTCCTTATTCACTACATAGGTCATGTAATCAGGTCCAAAATCTTTGGCTATTTTGCCCCGTTTGCTTCTTCTAGGTTCTAAGTTGTCTTCTTGAACCTTTGAAGAATTCTCTTCATTTGATTGTAAACTTTTGTCTGGAATCGTATCATTCAGTCCATCATCTAGAGGTCTTTTCCTAGAGTAGGTAACCTCTTTTCCTTTATCCTTAAAAGGAAAAGTATTTTCAAAGAATTCAGCCTCTGCTGATTCCATGATGGTTTGGTTATGGATCTCATCAACATGTGATTTATACACAAGAAACCTGTATGCTGCACTATTCATGGCAGGGCCAGGATAGATGCAATCTATGGTTTTTGGTCCAAGTTTAGTCCTCTTAGGAAGAGGTACTTGAACCTTAGCAAGGCAACCCCACACTTTCATCCTTTTATAAGAGGGTAACCTCCCTTTCCATAGATGATATGGTGATTTATCACTCTTTTTATGAGGAATTCTATTAAGTATTGTATTTGCTGCAAGACATGCTTCTCCCCACAGATTATGTGGTGCTCCAGAAGTAATTAACATTGAATTAATCATGTTTTTCAATGTTCTATTCTTTCTTTCTGCCACTCCATTTTGTTGAGGAGTATATGGAGCAGTTGTTTGATGTATAATACCGTTTAAAGAACAAAATTCAGCAAAGTCTTTGGATTCATATTCTCCTCCTCGATCAGACCTTAGAATTTTGATCTTTTTGTCAAGTTGATTTTCAACTTCAGCCTTGTAATTCTTAAAATAATTCAAGGCTTCATCTTTGGTATTTAACAAATAAATATAACAATACTTACTGCAATCATCAATAAAGGATATATAATAATTCTTTCCTCCTCTTGTAGGTGTTGCTCTAAAATCACATAAATCAGAGTGGATTAAGCCAAGTATTTCATTAGATTTTTCAACCGATTTATGAGGATGTTGTGTAAATTTTGATTCTACACAAACCTCACATTTTATATTTTTATCTAACGAACATTTTGGTAACATGCTAAGTTTTGCCATTCTTTGAATAGAACGAAAATTAACATGTCCCAAACGAGAATGCCACAAAATTGAAGGATCATGCATATACATAGAAGAGGGGCTAGTAGTGCCCATTATTGCATTAGCATTAATATTGGTTACATCATTGTTTGGTGTTTCAACACCATAGTACAAAGGTAATACACTGACTTTGAAGAGACCCTCACTAAGGTATCCCTTTCCAACATACATCCCACCCTTGGTGAGAACAAATTTATCAGATTCAAATACAAGTTTGAAACCTTTGTTACTAAGAATAGGACCAGAAATCAAATTCTTAGTAATTTCAGGAACATGCAAGACATCACATAAAACAAGTTCTTTTTCAGAAGTCAATTGTAGTTTCACTTTTCCCTTTCCTTCAACTTTTGCAGTAGAGCCATTCCCCATAAACATTGGTTCAGAATCCGAGACTTTCTGGTATGTAGAAAACATGGTTCGGGAGTTGCAAATGTGCCTTGTGGCTCCAGTATCAATCCACCAATCCACACAATTGCTAACCATGTTGGTTTGAATCACAGCAACAAATTGATTTGGTGATTCAACCATGTTGGCTTGACCAGAATTTCCTCCACCAGAATTGCCACCATTGTTTCCATTGTTTCCTCCATTGTTCCCTCGATTATTTCCTCCATTGTTTCCTCCTTGACCCCTCCTGAATCTGCAATCTTTGGCCTTGTGTCCAATTTTGCCACAAACATAGCATGGACCAGAATTCTTCTTGAAATTCTTCTTGTTAGGGCCATGATTTTTGCCATCTTTGGAAGAGTTTTTGGAGCCTTGCTTCCCTTTCTTGTTGTTGTGCTTTGTCCTTGAAGTACTTGCTTCTCCAACAAAGTTTGCACTTGGTTCCAAGGAATTTGCATCTGCCTTCTCATTCAATCTGTTATCTTCTTCCACACGAATTCTCAACACAAGTTGCTCAAAACTCATGTCATCAGTTAAGTGCTTAAGATATAATTTGAAATTCTTCCAAGAAGGAGGAAGTTTTTCAATGATTGAACCAACAAGAAAATTAGAGTTTATACCCATACCTTCAACTTCAAGATCATGTGCAATGACTTGAATTTCCTCCACTTGTTTGAGGACAGATTTGGTATCCACCATCTTGAAATTCATGAACTTTCCAATCACGAATTTCTTGGAACATGCCACTTCTGTTTTGTATTTCTTTTCCAGTGATTCCCATATCTCTCTTGCAGTAGTCATGGTAGAGTAGATATCATAGAGAGAATCATCCAGGGCATTTAGAATATAATTTCTGCAATTATATTCATTTGTGTTCCAAGTTTCCACAGCCCTTTGATGTTCTGCCATTTGGGCTTCACTGGGTGGTGTTGTTCCTTCTGCAGTGGTTGTACCAATAGGAGGAGAGGGAGAATCATCAGTGAGAACATTGGAAACATGAAGAGTTGTTAGATAAAACAACATCTTCTGTTGCCATCTTCGAAAATCTGAGCCTTTGAATTTCTCAGGCTTTTCCACATGTGTTTTGATGATGGATTGTTGATCCATTCTTCCACTTTTTAATTTCTGTCTTAGATTGTTAATACAGAAGTATACAATCAACAAAATTAACAGAAATAAAACAAACGAAATTGAAATATATGTATGAAATATACAAGAATCAGTTTGCAGAAAACATACTTGATGGTTTATGCTTACAACAGAAACACAAAAACGAAATTATGTAGATTGAGGCCTGCAAATTGCAGTGTCCTAAGACAGAAATTTCCCTGGTGGGGATCTGTCTAGAGGATACAACAATCAATCAAGAACTTCTCTTGATTCTGACGAAATTCCTATGTTCCCTTCATCTTTGGAAGAACGAATTTTTAAAGAGAATTCTGTGGTGTGAATGATGATGTTTTTCAACCCCTTTCAGATGAATGAAACAGGTATTTATAGGTATTAGTTATGACAGTTGGAAACTGTCAAAACCGAAAATAACTGTTAAAAACCTGTCATTCAGTAATTACGAATTTAATAATAAAAAAATAAAAATTAATTTCGTAATTAAAAATTATCTAATTAATCAGGAAGACCCCAAGAGCCCCAAGGCCCAAGGCCCATCTTTTGACCATTAAATATTCTCTTGATATTAGCCCATTTTCAATCCAATTAGGCTAATCCAACACCACAACCCAAGCCCAATATGCTTAACCCCTTACTTGACCCATTTAGTTAAATGAGTAGGACTAGACATATAAGGTGGGAGAAGGTTTTCTCTTCCACCAATGTGGGATAAGTCCCACATTGTAATTTTGTAGTCAAAGTTCCAACAATACCCCACATTTTCTATTCAAACTCCAATAATACCCCACATTTGAATAGAAAATAAGTGAACTTTGATATTCAAATAAGGGAAGTAAGATATGACATGCATCTGAATAGGTGTTGTAAAACTTGAACCTTTCATAGTGAGTACTACTTGGATCTACTTTGTGGGTAGTGAACTAGAGTCTTGAACTAACCACTTTTTATAGTAGAATAAAAAACAAGAAGTATCACACATATCATATCTAAGCATAGATCATTTCTTACCGTTGTGTTCATTTCGGTCATGAACGATCCTTTCTTCATGAGACTTTTAGAGAGCTTTAGCCATATCAGCTCCCAAAGATGCGACCTCACATCCATCTCACATAGGTAATGCTAATCTGGAATAATCCGTACTTATTCCACTGTAGAAGCTATCAGCATTATTAAGAATAAAGCATTCATCCCTATAACATCAACGGAAAAACACAAAACAAATATCATGGGAGTGAGCATACCTTTGTGTTAGTGCTTCTTTGAGTCTTCCCCAACTAGTTGTCCTATTGAACCTAGACCATGGGATCTCCAATGTTGCTAGGTTAGGTTTCCGCAAGGTGGTGACTCATTGTGTTGGCTTTAAGCCCATTCCCCTCGATGTGAAGAGAACTTGCTCTCTACTCAGGCCTTTTGTCAAGGGATCAGCTATATTTTCCTTTGACTTTATGTAACTAATGGAAATGATTCCATTCTTCAGCAAGTCTCGTATTGTAATATGTCTGCGCCTAATGTGTCTCGACTTGCCATTGTATATTTGACTTTGTGCTCTAGTAAGAGCAGCCATACTATCACAATGTATGCCAATGGCAGTAACAGGTTGAGGCCACAGAGGAATACCTTCTAGGAAGCTTTTAAGCCATTCAGCTTCTTCAGCAGCTTTATCTAAAGCAACAAACTCTGC
Organism: Lactuca sativa; assembly: GCF_002870075.4. NCBI lineage: Eukaryota > Viridiplantae > Streptophyta > Magnoliopsida > Asterales > Asteraceae > Lactuca > Lactuca sativa. The sequence goes on along the minus strand of NW_026440204.1, from coordinate 3,068 downwards.
TTCCATTGTAGAACGAGTATTCACAGTTTGCTTAGATGATTTCCAAGAGATAGCAGCTCCACCAAGAGTGAACACATATCCACTTGTGGATTTTGCCTCAGAAGTATTGGAAATCCAATTTGCATCACAATACCCTTCAAGAACAGGAGGATATTTCGTGTAATGCAGTCCATAGTTCATTGTATGCTTTAAATATCTAAGCACTCTTACTAATGCATACCAATGATCTTTCCCAGGATTGTGGGAGTAACGACTCAATCTACTTACACTATAAGCCAAGTCCGGTCTAGTACAATTCATAATATACATCAAGCTGCCGAGAACTTGAGTATATTCTAACTGAGCTACAGTATCACCTTTATTCTTCTTTAGATGACTAGAAGCATCAAATGGGGTGACAACCGGCTTGTCATCATAGTGTCCAAACTTCTTGAGTACACTTTCAATATAATGGGACTGAGTAAGAGTATATCCATCTGGTCTTCTTTGAACTCTTACACCAAGGATCACATCTACTACTCCCAAGTCTTTCATGGAAAAGGAGGAGTGTAGCATTTTCTTGGTTTGATTGATCACATCCAGATTAGTACCCATTATAAGCATATCATCCACATACAAGCATATGATGACATAAGCATTCTTGTATTGTTTGACATAAACACATTTATCACATTCATTTATTCTAAATCCATTAGAGAGTAATGTGTTGTCAAACTTCTCGTGCCATTGCTTTGGAGCCTGTTTTAGTCCATAAAGTGATCTAACTAACTTACAGACTTTGTTTTCTTGACCTTTAACCACAAACCCTTCAGGTTGATTCATATATATCTCTTCATCTAGTTCACCATACAAGAAGGCAGTTTTCACATCCATTTGGTGTATTTCCAAATTATGAATGGATGCAATTGCTACTAATGTGCGAATTGATGTAATTCTTGTAACAGGTGAATAGGTGTCAAAGAAGTCTTGACCCTCTTTTTGACGATACCCTTTAGCTACTAAACGAGCTTTGTACTTCTCTATGGTACCATCAGGTCTAAACTTCTTCTTGAATATCCATTTGTGCCCAATTGGTTTTTGCCCATGTGGCAAATCCACCAATTTCCAAGTGTTATTTTGCACAATGGAGTCAATCTCACTTTTGATTGCCTCTTTCCAGTAAGGAGCTTCAGAGGAGTCCATAGCTTCCTTATATGTTTGTGGTTCCTTATTCACTACATAGGTCATGTAATCAGGTCCAAAATCTTTGGCTATTTTGCCCCGTTTGCTTCTTCTAGGTTCTAAGTTGTCTTCTTGAACCTTTGAAGAATTCTCTTCATTTGATTGTAAACTTTTGTCTGGAATCGTATCATTCAGTCCATCATCTAGAGGTCTTTTCCTAGAGTAGGTAACCTCTTTTCCTTTATCCTTAAAAGGAAAAGTATTTTCAAAGAATTCAGCCTCTGCTGATTCCATGATGGTTTGGTTATGGATCTCATCAACATGTGATTTATACACAAGAAACCTGTATGCTGCACTATTCATGGCAGGGCCAAGATAGATGCAATCTATGGTTTTTGGTCCAAGTTTAGTCCTCTTAGGAAGAGGTACTTGAACCTTAGCAAGGCAACCCCACACTTTCATCCTTTTATAAGAGGGTAACCTCCCTTTCCATAGATGATATGGTGATTTATCACTCTTTTTATGAGGAATTCTATTAAGTATTGTATTTGCTGCAAGACATGCTTCTCCCCACAGATTATGTGGTGCTCCAGAAGTAATTAACATTGAATTAATCATGTTTTTCAATGTTCTATTCTTTCTTTCTGCACTCCATTTTGTTGAGGAGTATATGGAGCAGTTGTTTGATGTATAATACCGTTTAAAGAACAAAATTCAGCAAAGTCTTTGGATTCATATTCTCCTCCTCGATCAGACCTTAGAATTTTGATCTTTTTGTCAAGTTGATTTTCAACTTCAGCCTTGTAATTCTTAAAATAATTCAAGGCTTCATCTTTGGTATTTAACAAATAAATATAACAATACTTACTGCAATCATCAATAAAGGATATATAATAATTCTTTCCTCCTCTTGTAGGTGTTGCTCTAAAATCACATAAATCAGAGTGGATTAAGCCAAGTATTTCATTAGATTTTTCAACCGATTTATGAGGATGTTGTGTAAATTTTGATTCTACACAAACCTCACATTTTATATTTTTATCTAACGAACATTTTGGTAACATGCTAAGTTTTGCCATTCTTTGAATAGAACGAAAATTAACATGTCCCAAACGAGAATGCCACAAAATTGAAGGATCATGCATATACATAGAAGAGGGGCTAGTAGTGCCCATTATTGCATTAGCATTAATATTGGTTACATCATTGTTTGGTGTTTCAACACCATAGTACAAAGGTAATACACTGACTTTGAAGAGACCCTCACTAAGGTATCCCTTTCCAACATACATCCCACCCTTGGTGAGAACAAATTTATCAGATTCAAATACAAGTTTGAAACCTTTGTTACTAAGAATAGGACCAGAAATCAAATTCTTAGTAATTTCAGGAACATGCAAGACATCACATAAAACAAGTTCTTTTTCAGAAGTCAATTGTAGTTTCACTTTTCCCTTTCCTTCAACTTTTGCAGTAGAGCCATTCCCCATAAACATTGGTCAGAATCCGAGACTTTCTGGTATGTAGAAAACATGGTTCGGGAGTTGCAAATGTGCCTTGTGGCTCCAGTATCAATCCACCAATCCACACAATTGCTAACCATGTTGGTTTGAATCACAGCAACAAATTGATTTGGTGATTCAACCATGTTGGCTTGACCAGAATTTCCTCCACCAGAATTGCCACCATTGTTTCCATTGTTTCCTCCATTGTTCCCTCGATTATTTCCTCCATTGTTTCCTCCTTGACCCCTCCTGAATCTGCAATCTTTGGCCTTGTGTCCAATTTTGCCACAAACATAGCATGGACCAGAATTCTTCTTGAAATTCTTCTTGTTAGGGCCATGATTTTTGCCATCTTTGGAAGAGTTTTTGGAGCCTTGCTTCCCTTTCTTGTTGTTGTGCTTT
>NW_026440203.1:0-79398 GCF_002870075.4 Lactuca sativa | reverse complement strand
AGAGGAATACCTTCTAGGAAGCTTTTAAGCCATTCAGCTTCTTCAGCAGCTTTATCTAAAGCAACAAACTCTGCTTCCATTGTAGAACGAGTATTCACAGTTTGCTTAGATGATTTCCAAGAGATAGCAGCTCCACCAAGAGTGAACACATATCCACTTGTGGATTTTGCCTCAGAAGTATTGGAAATCCAATTTGCATCACAATACCCTTCAAGAACAGGAGGATATTTCGTGTAATGCAGTCCATAGTTCATTGTATGCTTTAAATATCTAAGCACTCTTACTAATGCATACCAATGATCTTTCCCAGGATTGTGGGAGTAACGACTCAATCTACTTACACTATAAGCCAAGTCCGGTCTAGTACAATTCATAATATACATCAAGCTGCCGAGAACTTGAGTATATTCTAACTGAGCTACAGTATCACCTTTATTCTTCTTTAGATGACTAGAAGCATCAAATGGGGTGACAACCGGCTTGTCATCATAGTGTCCAAACTTCTTGAGTACACTTTCAATATAATGGGACTGAGTAAGAGTATATCCATCTGGTCTTCTTTGAACTCTTACACCAAGGATCACATCTACTACTCCCAAGTCTTTCATGGAAAAGGAGGAGTGTAGCATTTTCTTGGTTTGATTGATCACATCCAGATTAGTACCCATTATAAGCATATCATCCACATACAAGCATATGATGACATAAGCATTCTTGTATTGTTTGACATAAACACATTTATCACATTCATTTATTCTAAATCCATTAGAGAGTAATGTGTTGTCAAACTTCTCGTGCCATTGCTTTGGAGCCTGTTTTAGTCCATAAAGTGATCTAACTAACTTACAGACTTTGTTTTCTTGACCTTTAACCACAAACCCTTCAGGTTGATTCATATATATCTCTTCATCTAGTTCACCATACAAGAAGGCAGTTTTCACATCCATTTGGTGTATTTCCAAATTATGAATGGATGCAATTGCTACTAATGTGCGAATTGATGTAATTCTTGTAACAGGTGAATAGGTGTCAAAGAAGTCTTGACCCTCTTTTTGACGATACCCTTTAGCTACTAAACGAGCTTTGTACTTCTCTATGGTACCATCAGGTCTAAACTTCTTCTTGAATATCCATTTGTGCCCAATTGGTTTTTGCCCATGTGGCAAATCCACCAATTTCCAAGTGTTATTTTGCACAATGGAGTCAATCTCACTTTTGATTGCCTCTTTCCAGTAAGGAGCTTCAGAGGAGTCCATAGCTTCCTTATATGTTTGTGGTTCCTTATTCACTACATAGGTCATGTAATCAGGTCCAAAATCTTTGGCTATTTTGCCCCGTTTGCTTCTTCTAGGTTCTAAGTTGTCTTCTTGAACCTTTGAAGAATTCTCTTCATTTGATTGTAAACTTTTGTCTGGAATCGTATCATTCAGTCCATCATCTAGAGGTCTTTTCCTAGAGTAGGTAACCTCTTTTCCTTTATCCTTAAAAGGAAAAGTATTTTCAAAGAATTCAGCCTCTGCTGATTCCATGATGGTTTGGTTATGGATCTCATCAACATGTGATTTATACACAAGAAACCTGTATGCTGCACTATTCATGGCAGGGCCAAGATAGATGCAATCTATGGTTTTTGGTCCAAGTTTAGTCCTCTTAGGAAGAGGTACTTGAACCTTAGCAAGGCAACCCCACACTTTCATCCTTTTATAAGAGGGTAACCTCCCTTTCCATAGATGATATGGTGATTTATCACTCTTTTTATGAGGAATTCTATTAAGTATTGTATTTGCTGCAAGACATGCTTCTCCCCACAGATTATGTGGTGCTCCAGAAGTAATTAACATTGAATTAATCATGTTTTTCAATGTTCTATTCTTTCTTTCTGCCACTCCATTTTGTTGAGGAGTATATGGAGCAGTTGTTTGATGTATAATACCGTTTAAAGAACAAAATTCAGCAAAGTCTTTGGATTCATATTCTCCTCCTCGATCAGACCTTAGAATTTTGATCTTTTTGTCAAGTTGATTTTCAACTTCAGCCTTGTAATTCTTAAAATAATTCAAGGCTTCATCTTTGGTATTTAACAAATAAATATAACAATACTTACTGCAATCATCAATAAAGGATATATAATAATTCTTTCCTCCTCTTGTAGGTGTTGCTCTAAAATCACATAAATCAGAGTGGATTAAGCCAAGTATTTCATTAGATTTTTCAACCGATTTATGAGGATGTTGTGTAAATTTTGATTCTACACAAACCTCACATTTTATATTTTTATCTAACGAACATTTTGGTAACATGCTAAGTTTTGCCATTCTTTGAATAGAACGAAAATTAACATGTCCCAAACGAGAATGCCACAAAATTGAAGGATCATGCATATACATAGAAGAGGGGCTAGTAGTGCCCATTATTGCATTAGCATTAATATTGGTTACATCATTGTTTGGTGTTTCAACACCATAGTACAAAGGTAATACACTGACTTTGAAGAGACCCTCACTAAGGTATCCCTTTCCAACATACATCCCACCCTTGGTGAGAACAAATTTATCAGATTCAAATACAAGTTTGAAACCTTTGTTACTAAGAATAGGACCAGAAATCAAATTCTTAGTAATTTCAGGAACATGCAAGACATCACATAAAACAAGTTCTTTTTCAGAAGTCAATTGTAGTTTCACTTTTCCCTTTCCTTCAACTTTTGCAGTAGAGCCATTCCCCATAAACATTGGTTCAGAATCCGAGACTTTCTGGTATGTAGAAAACATGGTTCGGGAGTTGCAAATGTGCCTTGTGGCTCCAGTATCAATCCACCAATCCACACAATTGCTAACCATGTTGGTTTGAATCACAGCAACAAATTGATTTGGTGATTCAACCATGTTGGCTTGACCAGAATTTCCTCCACCAGAATTGCCACCATTGTTTCCATTGTTTCCTCCATTGTTCCCTCGATTATTTCCTCCATTGTTTCCTCCTTGACCCCTCCTGAATCTGCAATCTTTGGCCTTGTGTCCAATTTTGCCACAAACATAGCATGGACCAGAATTCTTCTTGAAATTCTTCTTGTTAGGGCCATGATTTTTGCCATCTTTGGAAGAGTTTTTGGAGCCTTGCTTCCCTTTCTTGTTGTTGTGCTTTGTCCTTGAAGTACTTGCTTCTCCAACAAAGTTTGCACTTGGTTCCAAGGAATTTGCATCTGCCTTCTCATTCAATCTGTTATCTTCTTCCACACGAATTCTCAACACAAGTTGCTCAAAACTCATGTCATCAGTTAAGTGCTTAAGATATAATTTGAAATTCTTCCAAGAAGGAGGAAGTTTTTCAATGATTGAACCAACAAGAAAATTAGAGTTTATACCCATACCTTCAACTTCAAGATCATGTGCAATGACTTGAATTTCCTCCACTTGTTTGAGGACAGATTTGGTATCCACCATCTTGAAATTCATGAACTTTCCAATCACGAATTTCTTGGAACATGCCACTTCTGTTTTGTATTTCTTTTCCAGTGATTCCCATATCTCTCTTGCAGTAGTCATGGTAGAGTAGATATCATAGAGAGAATCATCCAGGGCATTTAGAATATAATTTCTGCAATTATATTCATTTGTGTTCCAAGTTTCCACAGCCCTTTGATGTTCTGCCATTTGGGCTTCACTGGGTGGTGTTGTTCCTTCTGCAGTGGTTGTACCAATAGGAGGAGAGGGAGAATCATCAGTGAGAACATTGGAAACATGAAGAGTTGTTAGATAAAACAACATCTTCTGTTGCCATCTTCGAAAATCTGAGCCTTTGAATTTCTCAGGCTTTTCCACATGTGTTTTGATGATGGATTGTTGATCCATTCTTCCACTTTTTAATTTCTGTCTTAGATTGTTAATACAGAAGTATACAATCAACAAAATTAACAGAAATAAAACAAACGAAATTGAAATATATGTATGAAATATACAAGAATCAGTTTGCAGAAAACATACTTGATGGTTTATGCTTACAACAGAAACACAAAAACGAAATTATGTAGATTGAGGCCTGCAAATTGCAGTGTCCTAAGACAGAAATTTCCCTGGTGGGGATCTGTCTAGAGGATACAACAATCAATCAAGAACTTCTCTTGATTCTGACGAAATTCCTATGTTCCCTTCATCTTTGGAAGAACGAATTTTTAAAGAGAATTCTGTGGTGTGAATGATGATGTTTTTCAACCCCTTTCAGATGAATGAAACAGGTATTTATAGGTATTAGTTATGACAGTTGGAAACTGTCAAAACCGAAAATAACTGTTAAAAACCTGTCATTCAGTAATTACGAATTTAATAATAAAAAAATAAAAATTAATTTCGTAATTAAAAATTATCTAATTAATCAGGAAGACCCCAAGAGCCCCAAGGCCCAAGGCCCATCTTTTGACCATTAAATATTCTCTTGATATTAGCCCATTTTCAATCCAATTAGGCTAATCCAACACCACAACCCAAGCCCAATATGCTTAACCCCTTACTTGACCCATTTAGTTAAATGAGTAGGACTAGACATATAAGGTGGGAGAAGGTTTTCTCTTCCACCAATGTGGGATAAGTCCCACATTGTAATTTTGTAGTCAAAGTTCCAACAATACCCCACATTTTCTATTCAAACTCCAATAATACCCCACATTTGAATAGAAAATAAGTGAACTTTGATATTCAAATAAGGGAAGTAAGATATGACATGCATCTGAATAGGTGTTGTAAAACTTGAACCTTTCATAGTGAGTACTACTTGGATCTACTTTGTGGGTAGTGAACTAGAGTCTTGAACTAACCACTTTTTATAGTAGAATAAAAAACAAGAAGTATCACACATATCATATCTAAGCATAGATCATTTCTTACCGTTGTGTTCATTTCGGTCATGAACGATCCTTTCTTCATGAGACTTTTAGAGAGCTTTAGCCATATCAGCTCCCAAAGATGCGACCTCACATCCATCTCACATAGGTAATGCTAATCTGGAATAATCCGTACTTATTCCACTGTAGAAGCTATCAGCATTATTAAGAATAAAGCATTCATCCCTATAACATCAACGGAAAAACACAAAACAAATATCATGGGAGTGAGCATACCTTTGTGTTAGTGCTTCTTTGAGTCTTCCCCAACTAGTTGTCCTATTGAACCTAGACCATGGGATCTCCAATGTTGCTAGGTTAGGTTTCCGCAAGGTGGTGACTCATTGTGTTGGCTTTAAGCCCATTCCCCTCGATGTGAAGAGAACTTGCTCTCTACTCAGGCCTTTTGTCAAGGGATCAGCTATATTTTCCTTTGACTTTATGTAACTAATGGAAATGATTCCATTCTTCAGCAAGTCTCGTATTGTAATATGTCTGCGCCTAATGTGTCTCGACTTGCCATTGTATATTTGACTTTGTGCTCTAGTAAGAGCAGCCATACTATCACAATGTATGCCAATGGCAGTAACAGGTTGAGGCCACAGAGGAATACCTTCTAGGAAGCTTTTAAGCCATTCAGCTTCTTCAGCAGCTTTATCTAAAGCAACAAACTCTGCTTCCATTGTAGAACGAGTATTCACAGTTTGCTTAGATGATTTCCAAGAGATAGCAGCTCCACCAAGAGTGAACACATATCCACTTGTGGATTTTGCCTCAGAAGTATTGGAAATCCAATTTGCATCACAATACCCTTCAAGAACAGGAGGATATTTCGTGTAATGCAGTCCATAGTTCATTGTATGCTTTAAATATCTAAGCACTCTTACTAATGCATACCAATGATCTTTCCCAGGATTGTGGGAGTAACGACTCAATCTACTTACACTATAAGCCAAGTCCGGTCTAGTACAATTCATAATATACATCAAGCTGCCGAGAACTTGAGTATATTCTAACTGAGCTACAGTATCACCTTTATTCTTCTTTAGATGACTAGAAGCATCAAATGGGGTGACAACCGGCTTGTCATCATAGTGTCCAAACTTCTTGAGTACACTTTCAATATAATGGGACTGAGTAAGAGTATATCCATCTGGTCTTCTTTGAACTCTTACACCAAGGATCACATCTACTACTCCCAAGTCTTTCATGGAAAAGGAGGAGTGTAGCATTTTCTTGGTTTGATTGATCACATCCAGATTAGTACCCATTATAAGCATATCATCCACATACAAGCATATGATGACATAAGCATTCTTGTATTGTTTGACATAAACACATTTATCACATTCATTTATTCTAAATCCATTAGAGAGTAATGTGTTGTCAAACTTCTCGTGCCATTGCTTTGGAGCCTGTTTTAGTCCATAAAGTGATCTAACTAACTTACAGACTTTGTTTTCTTGACCTTTAACCACAAACCCTTCAGGTTGATTCATATATATCTCTTCATCTAGTTCACCATACAAGAAGGCAGTTTTCACATCCATTTGGTGTATTTCCAAATTATGAATGGATGCAATTGCTACTAATGTGCGAATTGATGTAATTCTTGTAACAGGTGAATAGGTGTCAAAGAAGTCTTGACCCTCTTTTTGACGATACCCTTTAGCTACTAAACGAGCTTTGTACTTCTCTATGGTACCATCAGGTCTAAACTTCTTCTTGAATATCCATTTGTGCCCAATTGGTTTTTGCCCATGTGGCAAATCCACCAATTTCCAAGTGTTATTTTGCACAATGGAGTCAATCTCACTTTTGATTGCCTCTTTCCAGTAAGGAGCTTCAGAGGAGTCCATAGCTTCCTTATATGTTTGTGGTTCCTTATTCACTACATAGGTCATGTAATCAGGTCCAAAATCTTTGGCTATTTTGCCCCGTTTGCTTCTTCTAGGTTCTAAGTTGTCTTCTTGAACCTTTGAAGAATTCTCTTCATTTGATTGTAAACTTTTGTCTGGAATCGTATCATTCAGTCCATCATCTAGAGGTCTTTTCCTAGAGTAGGTAACCTCTTTTCCTTTATCCTTAAAAGGAAAAGTATTTTCAAAGAATTCAGCCTCTGCTGATTCCATGATGGTTTGGTTATGGATCTCATCAACATGTGATTTATACACAAGAAACCTGTATGCTGCACTATTCATGGCAGGGCCAAGATAGATGCAATCTATGGTTTTTGGTCCAAGTTTAGTCCTCTTAGGAAGAGGTACTTGAACCTTAGCAAGGCAACCCCACACTTTCATCCTTTTATAAGAGGGTAACCTCCCTTTCCATAGATGATATGGTGATTTATCACTCTTTTTATGAGGAATTCTATTAAGTATTGTATTTGCTGCAAGACATGCTTCTCCCCACAGATTATGTGGTGCTCCAGAAGTAATTAACATTGAATTAATCATGTTTTTCAATGTTCTATTCTTTCTTTCTGCCACTCCATTTTGTTGAGGAGTATATGGAGCAGTTGTTTGATGTATAATACCGTTTAAAGAACAAAATTCAGCAAAGTCTTTGGATTCATATTCTCCTCCTCGATCAGACCTTAGAATTTTGATCTTTTTGTCAAGTTGATTTTCAACTTCAGCCTTGTAATTCTTAAAATAATTCAAGGCTTCATCTTTGGTATTTAACAAATAAATATAACAATACTTACTGCAATCATCAATAAAGGATATATAATAATTCTTTCCTCCTCTTGTAGGTGTTGCTCTAAAATCACATAAATCAGAGTGGATTAAGCCAAGTATTTCATTAGATTTTTCAACCGATTTATGAGGATGTTGTGTAAATTTTGATTCTACACAAACCTCACATTTTATATTTTTATCTAACGAACATTTTGGTAACATGCTAAGTTTTGCCATTCTTTGAATAGAACGAAAATTAACATGTCCCAAACGAGAATGCCACAAAATTGAAGGATCATGCATATACATAGAAGAGGGGCTAGTAGTGCCCATTATTGCATTAGCATTAATATTGGTTACATCATTGTTTGGTGTTTCAACACCATAGTACAAAGGTAATACACTGACTTTGAAGAGACCCTCACTAAGGTATCCCTTTCCAACATACATCCCACCCTTGGTGAGAACAAATTTATCAGATTCAAATACAAGTTTGAAACCTTTGTTACTAAGAATAGGACCAGAAATCAAATTCTTAGTAATTTCAGGAACATGCAAGACATCACATAAAACAAGTTCTTTTTCAGAAGTCAATTGTAGTTTCACTTTTCCCTTTCCTTCAACTTTTGCAGTAGAGCCATTCCCCATAAACATTGGTTCAGAATCCGAGACTTTCTGGTATGTAGAAAACATGGTTCGGGAGTTGCAAATGTGCCTTGTGGCTCCAGTATCAATCCACCAATCCACACAATTGCTAACCATGTTGGTTTGAATCACAGCAACAAATTGATTTGGTGATTCAACCATGTTGGCTTGACCAGAATTTCCTCCACCAGAATTGCCACCATTGTTTCCATTGTTTCCTCCATTGTTCCCTCGATTATTTCCTCCATTGTTTCCTCCTTGACCCCTCCTGAATCTGCAATCTTTGGCCTTGTGTCCAATTTTGCCACAAACATAGCATGGACCAGAATTCTTCTTGAAATTCTTCTTGTTAGGGCCATGATTTTTGCCATCTTTGGAAGAGTTTTTGGAGCCTTGCTTCCCTTTCTTGTTGTTGTGCTTTGTCCTTGAAGTACTTGCTTCTCCAACAAAGTTTGCACTTGGTTCCAAGGAATTTGCATCTGCCTTCTCATTCAATCTGTTATCTTCTTCCACACGAATTCTCAACACAAGTTGCTCAAAACTCATGTCATCAGTTAAGTGCTTAAGATATAATTTGAAATTCTTCCAAGAAGGAGGAAGTTTTTCAATGATTGAACCAACAAGAAAATTAGAGTTTATACCCATACCTTCAACTTCAAGATCATGTGCAATGACTTGAATTTCCTCCACTTGTTTGAGGACAGATTTGGTATCCACCATCTTGAAATTCATGAACTTTCCAATCACGAATTTCTTGGAACATGCCACTTCTGTTTTGTATTTCTTTTCCAGTGATTCCCATATCTCTCTTGCAGTAGTCATGGTAGAGTAGATATCATAGAGAGAATCATCCAGGGCATTTAGAATATAATTTCTGCAATTATATTCATTTGTGTTCCAAGTTTCCACAGCCCTTTGATGTTCTGCCATTTGGGCTTCACTGGGTGGTGTTGTTCCTTCTGCAGTGGTTGTACCAATAGGAGGAGAGGGAGAATCATCAGTGAGAACATTGGAAACATGAAGAGTTGTTAGATAAAACAACATCTTCTGTTGCCATCTTCGAAAATCTGAGCCTTTGAATTTCTCAGGCTTTTCCACATGTGTTTTGATGATGGATTGTTGATCCATTCTTCCACTTTTTAATTTCTGTCTTAGATTGTTAATACAGAAGTATACAATCAACAAAATTAACAGAAATAAAACAAACGAAATTGAAATATATGTATGAAATATACAAGAATCAGTTTGCAGAAAACATACTTGATGGTTTATGCTTACAACAGAAACACAAAAACGAAATTATGTAGATTGAGGCCTGCAAATTGCAGTGTCCTAAGACAGAAATTTCCCTGGTGGGGATCTGTCTAGAGGATACAACAATCAATCAAGAACTTCTCTTGATTCTGACGAAATTCCTATGTTCCCTTCATCTTTGGAAGAACGAATTTTTAAAGAGAATTCTGTGGTGTGAATGATGATGTTTTTCAACCCCTTTCAGATGAATGAAACAGGTATTTATAGGTATTAGTTATGACAGTTGGAAACTGTCAAAACCGAAAATAACTGTTAAAAACCTGTCATTCAGTAATTACGAATTTAATAATAAAAAAATAAAAATTAATTTCGTAATTAAAAATTATCTAATTAATCAGGAAGACCCCAAGAGCCCCAAGGCCCAAGGCCCATCTTTTGACCATTAAATATTCTCTTGATATTAGCCCATTTTCAATCCAATTAGGCTAATCCAACACCACAACCCAAGCCCAATATGCTTAACCCCTTACTTGACCCATTTAGTTAAATGAGTAGGACTAGACATATAAGGTGGGAGAAGGTTTTCTCTTCCACCAATGTGGGATAAGTCCCACATTGTAATTTTGTAGTCAAAGTTCCAACAATACCCCACATTTTCTATTCAAACTCCAATAATACCCCACATTTGAATAGAAAATAAGTGAACTTTGATATTCAAATAAGGGAAGTAAGATATGACATGCATCTGAATAGGTGTTGTAAAACTTGAACCTTTCATAGTGAGTACTACTTGGATCTACTTTGTGGGTAGTGAACTAGAGTCTTGAACTAACCACTTTTTATAGTAGAATAAAAAACAAGAAGTATCACACATATCATATCTAAGCATAGATCATTTCTTACCGTTGTGTTCATTTCGGTCATGAACGATCCTTTCTTCATGAGACTTTTAGAGAGCTTTAGCCATATCAGCTCCCAAAGATGCGACCTCACATCCATCTCACATAGGTAATGCTAATCTGGAATAATCCGTACTTATTCCACTGTAGAAGCTATCAGCATTATTAAGAATAAAGCATTCATCCCTATAACATCAACGGAAAAACACAAAACAAATATCATGGGAGTGAGCATACCTTTGTGTTAGTGCTTCTTTGAGTCTTCCCCAACTAGTTGTCCTATTGAACCTAGACCATGGGATCTCCAATGTTGCTAGGTTAGGTTTCCGCAAGGTGGTGACTCATTGTGTTGGCTTTAAGCCCATTCCCCTCGATGTGAAGAGAACTTGCTCTCTACTCAGGCCTTTTGTCAAGGGATCAGCTATATTTTCCTTTGACTTTATGTAACTAATGGAAATGATTCCATTCTTCAGCAAGTCTCGTATTGTAATATGTCTGCGCCTAATGTGTCTCGACTTGCCATTGTATATTTGACTTTGTGCTCTAGTAAGAGCAGCCATACTATCACAATGTATGCCAATGGCAGTAACAGGTTGAGGCCACAGAGGAATACCTTCTAGGAAGCTTTTAAGCCATTCAGCTTCTTCAGCAGCTTTATCTAAAGCAACAAACTCTGCTTCCATTGTAGAACGAGTATTCACAGTTTGCTTAGATGATTTCCAAGAGATAGCAGCTCCACCAAGAGTGAACACATATCCACTTGTGGATTTTGCCTCAGAAGTATTGGAAATCCAATTTGCATCACAATACCCTTCAAGAACAGGAGGATATTTCGTGTAATGCAGTCCATAGTTCATTGTATGCTTTAAATATCTAAGCACTCTTACTAATGCATACCAATGATCTTTCCCAGGATTGTGGGAGTAACGACTCAATCTACTTACACTATAAGCCAAGTCCGGTCTAGTACAATTCATAATATACATCAAGCTGCCGAGAACTTGAGTATATTCTAACTGAGCTACAGTATCACCTTTATTCTTCTTTAGATGACTAGAAGCATCAAATGGGGTGACAACCGGCTTGTCATCATAGTGTCCAAACTTCTTGAGTACACTTTCAATATAATGGGACTGAGTAAGAGTATATCCATCTGGTCTTCTTTGAACTCTTACACCAAGGATCACATCTACTACTCCCAAGTCTTTCATGGAAAAGGAGGAGTGTAGCATTTTCTTGGTTTGATTGATCACATCCAGATTAGTACCCATTATAAGCATATCATCCACATACAAGCATATGATGACATAAGCATTCTTGTATTGTTTGACATAAACACATTTATCACATTCATTTATTCTAAATCCATTAGAGAGTAATGTGTTGTCAAACTTCTCGTGCCATTGCTTTGGAGCCTGTTTTAGTCCATAAAGTGATCTAACTAACTTACAGACTTTGTTTTCTTGACCTTTAACCACAAACCCTTCAGGTTGATTCATATATATCTCTTCATCTAGTTCACCATACAAGAAGGCAGTTTTCACATCCATTTGGTGTATTTCCAAATTATGAATGGATGCAATTGCTACTAATGTGCGAATTGATGTAATTCTTGTAACAGGTGAATAGGTGTCAAAGAAGTCTTGACCCTCTTTTTGACGATACCCTTTAGCTACTAAACGAGCTTTGTACTTCTCTATGGTACCATCAGGTCTAAACTTCTTCTTGAATATCCATTTGTGCCCAATTGGTTTTTGCCCATGTGGCAAATCCACCAATTTCCAAGTGTTATTTTGCACAATGGAGTCAATCTCACTTTTGATTGCCTCTTTCCAGTAAGGAGCTTCAGAGGAGTCCATAGCTTCCTTATATGTTTGTGGTTCCTTATTCACTACATAGGTCATGTAATCAGGTCCAAAATCTTTGGCTATTTTGCCCCGTTTGCTTCTTCTAGGTTCTAAGTTGTCTTCTTGAACCTTTGAAGAATTCTCTTCATTTGATTGTAAACTTTTGTCTGGAATCGTATCATTCAGTCCATCATCTAGAGGTCTTTTCCTAGAGTAGGTAACCTCTTTTCCTTTATCCTTAAAAGGAAAAGTATTTTCAAAGAATTCAGCCTCTGCTGATTCCATGATGGTTTGGTTATGGATCTCATCAACATGTGATTTATACACAAGAAACCTGTATGCTGCACTATTCATGGCAGGGCCAAGATAGATGCAATCTATGGTTTTTGGTCCAAGTTTAGTCCTCTTAGGAAGAGGTACTTGAACCTTAGCAAGGCAACCCCACACTTTCATCCTTTTATAAGAGGGTAACCTCCCTTTCCATAGATGATATGGTGATTTATCACTCTTTTTATGAGGAATTCTATTAAGTATTGTATTTGCTGCAAGACATGCTTCTCCCCACAGATTATGTGGTGCTCCAGAAGTAATTAACATTGAATTAATCATGTTTTTCAATGTTCTATTCTTTCTTTCTGCCACTCCATTTTGTTGAGGAGTATATGGAGCAGTTGTTTGATGTATAATACCGTTTAAAGAACAAAATTCAGCAAAGTCTTTGGATTCATATTCTCCTCCTCGATCAGACCTTAGAATTTTGATCTTTTTGTCAAGTTGATTTTCAACTTCAGCCTTGTAATTCTTAAAATAATTCAAGGCTTCATCTTTGGTATTTAACAAATAAATATAACAATACTTACTGCAATCATCAATAAAGGATATATAATAATTCTTTCCTCCTCTTGTAGGTGTTGCTCTAAAATCACATAAATCAGAGTGGATTAAGCCAAGTATTTCATTAGATTTTTCAACCGATTTATGAGGATGTTGTGTAAATTTTGATTCTACACAAACCTCACATTTTATATTTTTATCTAACGAACATTTTGGTAACATGCTAAGTTTTGCCATTCTTTGAATAGAACGAAAATTAACATGTCCCAAATGAGAATGCCACAAAATTGAAGGATCATGCATATACATAGAAGAGGGGCTAGTAGTGCCCATTATTGCATTAGCATTAATATTGGTTACATCATTGTTTGGTGTTTCAACACCATAGTACAAAGGTAATACACTGACTTTGAAGAGACCCTCACTAAGGTATCCCTTTCCAACATACATCCCACCCTTGGTGAGAACAAATTTATCAGATTCAAATACAAGTTTGAAACCTTTGTTACTAAGAATAGGACCAGAAATCAAATTCTTAGTAATTTCAGGAACATGCAAGACATCACATAAAACAAGTTCTTTTTCAGAAGTCAATTGTAGTTTCACTTTTCCCTTTCCTTCAACTTTTGCAGTAGAGCCATTCCCCATAAACATTGGTTCAGAATCCGAGACTTTCTGGTATGTAGAAAACATGGTTCGGGAGTTGCAAATGTGCCTTGTGGCTCCAGTATCAATCCACCAATCCACACAATTGCTAACCATGTTGGTTTGAATCACAGCAACAAATTGATTTGGTGATTCAACCATGTTGGCTTGACCAGAATTTCCTCCACCAGAATTGCCACCATTGTTTCCATTGTTTCCTCCATTGTTCCCTCGATTATTTCCTCCATTGTTTCCTCCTTGACCCCTCCTGAATCTGCAATCTTTGGCCTTGTGTCCAATTTTGCCACAAACATAGCATGGACCAGAATTCTTCTTGAAATTCTTCTTGTTAGGGCCATGATTTTTGCCATCTTTGGAAGAGTTTTTGGAGCCTTGCTTCCCTTTCTTGTTGTTGTGCTTTGTCCTTGAAGTACTTGCTTCTCCAACAAAGTTTGCACTTGGTTCCAAGGAATTTGCATCTGCCTTCTCATTCAATCTGTTATCTTCTTCCACACGAATTCTCAACACAAGTTGCTCAAAACTCATGTCATCAGTTAAGTGCTTAAGATATAATTTGAAATTCTTCCAAGAAGGAGGAAGTTTTTCAATGATTGAACCAACAAGAAAATTAGAGTTTATACCCATACCTTCAACTTCAAGATCATGTGCAATGACTTGAATTTCCTCCACTTGTTTGAGGACAGATTTGGTATCCACCATCTTGAAATTCATGAACTTTCCAATCACGAATTTCTTGGAACATGCCACTTCTGTTTTGTATTTCTTTTCCAGTGATTCCCATATCTCTCTTGCAGTAGTCATGGTAGAGTAGATATCATAGAGAGAATCATCCAGGGCATTTAGAATATAATTTCTGCAATTATATTCATTTGTGTTCCAAGTTTCCACAGCCCTTTGATGTTCTGCCATTTGGGCTTCACTGGGTGGTGTTGTTCCTTCTGCAGTGGTTGTACCAATAGGAGGAGAGGGAGAATCATCAGTGAGAACATTGGAAACATGAAGAGTTGTTAGATAAAACAACATCTTCTGTTGCCATCTTCGAAAATCTGAGCCTTTGAATTTCTCAGGCTTTTCCACATGTGTTTTGATGATGGATTGTTGATCCATTCTTCCACTTTTTAATTTCTGTCTTAGATTGTTAATACAGAAGTATACAATCAACAAAATTAACAGAAATAAAACAAACGAAATTGAAATATATGTATGAAATATACAAGAATCAGTTTGCAGAAAACATACTTGATGGTTTATGCTTACAACAGAAACACAAAAACGAAATTATGTAGATTGAGGCCTGCAAATTGCAGTGTCCTAAGACAGAAATTTCCCTGGTGGGGATCTGTCTAGAGGATACAACAATCAATCAAGAACTTCTCTTGATTCTGACGAAATTCCTATGTTCCCTTCATCTTTGGAAGAACGAATTTTTAAAGAGAATTCTGTGGTGTGAATGATGATGTTTTTCAACCCCTTTCAGATGAATGAAACAGGTATTTATAGGTATTAGTTATGACAGTTGGAAACTGTCAAAACCGAAAATAACTGTTAAAAACCTGTCATTCAGTAATTACGAATTTAATAATAAAAAAATAAAAATTAATTTCGTAATTAAAAATTATCTAATTAATCAGGAAGACCCCAAGAGCCCCAAGGCCCAAGGCCCATCTTTTGACCATTAAATATTCTCTTGATATTAGCCCATTTTCAATCCAATTAGGCTAATCCAACACCACAACCCAAGCCCAATATGCTTAACCCCTTACTTGACCCATTTAGTTAAATGAGTAGGACTAGACATATAAGGTGGGAGAAGGTTTTCTCTTCCACCAATGTGGGATAAGTCCCACATTGTAATTTTGTAGTCAAAGTTCCAACAATACCCCACATTTTCTATTCAAACTCCAATAATACCCCACATTTGAATAGAAAATAAGTGAACTTTGATATTCAAATAAGGGAAGTAAGATATGACATGCATCTGAATAGGTGTTGTAAAACTTGAACCTTTCATAGTGAGTACTACTTGGATCTACTTTGTGGGTAGTGAACTAGAGTCTTGAACTAACCACTTTTTATAGTAGAATAAAAAACAAGAAGTATCACACATATCATATCTAAGCATAGATCATTTCTTACCGTTGTGTTCATTTCGGTCATGAACGATCCTTTCTTCATGAGACTTTTAGAGAGCTTTAGCCATATCAGCTCCCAAAGATGCGACCTCACATCCATCTCACATAGGTAATGCTAATCTGGAATAATCCGTACTTATTCCACTGTAGAAGCTATCAGCATTATTAAGAATAAAGCATTCATCCCTATAACATCAACGGAAAAACACAAAACAAATATCATGGGAGTGAGCATACCTTTGTGTTAGTGCTTCTTTGAGTCTTCCCCAACTAGTTGTCCTATTGAACCTAGACCATGGGATCTCCAATGTTGCTAGGTTAGGTTTCCGCAAGGTGGTGACTCATTGTGTTGGCTTTAAGCCCATTCCCCTCGATGTGAAGAGAACTTGCTCTCTACTCAGGCCTTTTGTCAAGGGATCAGCTATATTTTCCTTTGACTTTATGTAACTAATGGAAATGATTCCATTCTTCAGCAAGTCTCGTATTGTAATATGTCTGCGCCTAATGTGTCTCGACTTGCCATTGTATATTTGACTTTGTGCTCTAGTAAGAGCAGCCATACTATCACAATGTATGCCAATGGCAGTAACAGGTTGAGGCCACAGAGGAATACCTTCTAGGAAGCTTTTAAGCCATTCAGCTTCTTCAGCAGCTTTATCTAAAGCAACAAACTCTGCTTCCATTGTAGAACGAGTATTCACAGTTTGCTTAGATGATTTCCAAGAGATAGCAGCTCCACCAAGAGTGAACACATATCCACTTGTGGATTTTGCCTCAGAAGTATTGGAAATCCAATTTGCATCACAATACCCTTCAAGAACAGGAGGATATTTCGTGTAATGCAGTCCATAGTTCATTGTATGCTTTAAATATCTAAGCACTCTTACTAATGCATACCAATGATCTTTCCCAGGATTGTGGGAGTAACGACTCAATCTACTTACACTATAAGCCAAGTCCGGTCTAGTACAATTCATAATATACATCAAGCTGCCGAGAACTTGAGTATATTCTAACTGAGCTACAGTATCACCTTTATTCTTCTTTAGATGACTAGAAGCATCAAATGGGGTGACAACCGGCTTGTCATCATAGTGTCCAAACTTCTTGAGTACACTTTCAATATAATGGGACTGAGTAAGAGTATATCCATCTGGTCTTCTTTGAACTCTTACACCAAGGATCACATCTACTACTCCCAAGTCTTTCATGGAAAAGGAGGAGTGTAGCATTTTCTTGGTTTGATTGATCACATCCAGATTAGTACCCATTATAAGCATATCATCCACATACAAGCATATGATGACATAAGCATTCTTGTATTGTTTGACATAAACACATTTATCACATTCATTTATTCTAAATCCATTAGAGAGTAATGTGTTGTCAAACTTCTCGTGCCATTGCTTTGGAGCCTGTTTTAGTCCATAAAGTGATCTAACTAACTTACAGACTTTGTTTTCTTGACCTTTAACCACAAACCCTTCAGGTTGATTCATATATATCTCTTCATCTAGTTCACCATACAAGAAGGCAGTTTTCACATCCATTTGGTGTATTTCCAAATTATGAATGGATGCAATTGCTACTAATGTGCGAATTGATGTAATTCTTGTAACAGGTGAATAGGTGTCAAAGAAGTCTTGACCCTCTTTTTGACGATACCCTTTAGCTACTAAACGAGCTTTGTACTTCTCTATGGTACCATCAGGTCTAAACTTCTTCTTGAATATCCATTTGTGCCCAATTGGTTTTTGCCCATGTGGCAAATCCACCAATTTCCAAGTGTTATTTTGCACAATGGAGTCAATCTCACTTTTGATTGCCTCTTTCCAGTAAGGAGCTTCAGAGGAGTCCATAGCTTCCTTATATGTTTGTGGTTCCTTATTCACTACATAGGTCATGTAATCAGGTCCAAAATCTTTGGCTATTTTGCCCCGTTTGCTTCTTCTAGGTTCTAAGTTGTCTTCTTGAACCTTTGAAGAATTCTCTTCATTTGATTGTAAACTTTTGTCTGGAATCGTATCATTCAGTCCATCATCTAGAGGTCTTTTCCTAGAGTAGGTAACCTCTTTTCCTTTATCCTTAAAAGGAAAAGTATTTTCAAAGAATTCAGCCTCTGCTGATTCCATGATGGTTTGGTTATGGATCTCATCAACATGTGATTTATACACAAGAAACCTGTATGCTGCACTATTCATGGCAGGGCCAAGATAGATGCAATCTATGGTTTTTGGTCCAAGTTTAGTCCTCTTAGGAAGAGGTACTTGAACCTTAGCAAGGCAACCCCACACTTTCATCCTTTTATAAGAGGGTAACCTCCCTTTCCATAGATGATATGGTGATTTATCACTCTTTTTATGAGGAATTCTATTAAGTATTGTATTTGCTGCAAGACATGCTTCTCCCCACAGATTATGTGGTGCTCCAGAAGTAATTAACATTGAATTAATCATGTTTTTCAATGTTCTATTCTTTCTTTCTGCCACTCCATTTTGTTGAGGAGTATATGGAGCAGTTGTTTGATGTATAATACCGTTTAAAGAACAAAATTCAGCAAAGTCTTTGGATTCATATTCTCCTCCTCGATCAGACCTTAGAATTTTGATCTTTTTGTCAAGTTGATTTTCAACTTCAGCCTTGTAATTCTTAAAATAATTCAAGGCTTCATCTTTGGTATTTAACAAATAAATATAACAATACTTACTGCAATCATCAATAAAGGATATATAATAATTCTTTCCTCCTCTTGTAGGTGTTGCTCTAAAATCACATAAATCAGAGTGGATTAAGCCAAGTATTTCATTAGATTTTTCAACCGATTTATGAGGATGTTGTGTAAATTTTGATTCTACACAAACCTCACATTTTATATTTTTATCTAACGAACATTTTGGTAACATGCTAAGTTTTGCCATTCTTTGAATAGAACGAAAATTAACATGTCCCAAACGAGAATGCCACAAAATTGAAGGATCATGCATATACATAGAAGAGGGGCTAGTAGTGCCCATTATTGCATTAGCATTAATATTGGTTACATCATTGTTTGGTGTTTCAACACCATAGTACAAAGGTAATACACTGACTTTGAAGAGACCCTCACTAAGGTATCCCTTTCCAACATACATCCCACCCTTGGTGAGAACAAATTTATCAGATTCAAATACAAGTTTGAAACCTTTGTTACTAAGAATAGGACCAGAAATCAAATTCTTAGTAATTTCAGGAACATGCAAGACATCACATAAAACAAGTTCTTTTTCAGAAGTCAATTGTAGTTTCACTTTTCCCTTTCCTTCAACTTTTGCAGTAGAGCCATTCCCCATAAACATTGGTTCAGAATCCGAGACTTTCTGGTATGTAGAAAACATGGTTCGGGAGTTGCAAATGTGCCTTGTGGCTCCAGTATCAATCCACCAATCCACACAATTGCTAACCATGTTGGTTTGAATCACAGCAACAAATTGATTTGGTGATTCAACCATGTTGGCTTGACCAGAATTTCCTCCACCAGAATTGCCACCATTGTTTCCATTGTTTCCTCCATTGTTCCCTCGATTATTTCCTCCATTGTTTCCTCCTTGACCCCTCCTGAATCTGCAATCTTTGGCCTTGTGTCCAATTTTGCCACAAACATAGCATGGACCAGAATTCTTCTTGAAATTCTTCTTGTTAGGGCCATGATTTTTGCCATCTTTGGAAGAGTTTTTGGAGCCTTGCTTCCCTTTCTTGTTGTTGTGCTTTGTCCTTGAAGTACTTGCTTCTCCAACAAAGTTTGCACTTGGTTCCAAGGAATTTGCATCTGCCTTCTCATTCAATCTGTTATCTTCTTCCACACGAATTCTCAACACAAGTTGCTCAAAACTCATGTCATCAGTTAAAAGCTTAAGATATAATTTGAAATTCTTCCAAGAAGGAGGAAGTTTTTCAATGATTGAACCAACAAGAAAATTAGAGTTTATACCCATACCTTCAACTTCAAGATCATGTGCAATGACTTGAATTTCCTCCACTTGTTTGAGGACAGATTTGGTATCCACCATCTTGAAATTCATGAACTTTCCAATCACGAATTTCTTGGAACATGCCACTTCTGTTTTGTATTTCTTTTCCAGTGATTCCCATATCTCTCTTGCAGTAGTCATGGTAGAGTAGATATCATAGAGAGAATCATCCAGGGCATTTAGAATATAATTTCTGCAATTATATTCATTTGTGTTCCAAGTTTCCACAGCCCTTTGATGTTCTGCCATTTGGGCTTCACTGGGTGGTGTTGTTCCTTCTGCAGTGGTTGTACCAATAGGAGGAGAGGGAGAATCATCAGTGAGAACATTGGAAACATGAAGAGTTGTTAGATAAAACAACATCTTCTGTTGCCATCTTCGAAAATCTGAGCCTTTGAATTTCTCAGGCTTTTCCACATGTGTTTTGATGATGGATTGTTGATCCATTCTTCCACTTTTTAATTTCTGTCTTAGATTGTTAATACAGAAGTATACAATCAACAAAATTAACAGAAATAAAACAAACGAAATTGAAATATATGTATGAAATATACAAGAATCAGTTTGCAGAAAACATACTTGATGGTTTATGCTTACAACAGAAACACAAAAACGAAATTATGTAGATTGAGGCCTGCAAATTGCAGTGTCCTAAGACAGAAATTTCCCTGGTGGGGATCTGTCTAGAGGATACAACAATCAATCAAGAACTTCTCTTGATTCTGACGAAATTCCTATGTTCCCTTCATCTTTGGAAGAACGAATTTTTAAAGAGAATTCTGTGGTGTGAATGATGATGTTTTTCAACCCCTTTCAGATGAATGAAACAGGTATTTATAGGTATTAGTTATGACAGTTGGAAACTGTCAAAACCGAAAATAACTGTTAAAAACCTGTCATTCAGTAATTACGAATTTAATAATAAAAAAATAAAAATTAATTTCGTAATTAAAAATTATCTAATTAATCAGGAAGACCCCAAGAGCCCCAAGGCCCAAGGCCCATCTTTTGACCATTAAATATTCTCTTGATATTAGCCCATTTTCAATCCAATTAGGCTAATCCAACACCACAACCCAAGCCCAATATGCTTAACCCCTTACTTGACCCATTTAGTTAAATGAGTAGGACTAGACATATAAGGTGGGAGAAGGTTTTCTCTTCCACCAATGTGGGATAAGTCCCACATTGTAATTTTGTAGTCAAAGTTCCAACAATACCCCACATTTTCTATTCAAACTCCAATAATACCCCACATTTGAATAGAAAATAAGTGAACTTTGATATTCAAATAAGGGAAGTAAGATATGACATGCATCTGAATAGGTGTTGTAAAACTTGAACCTTTCATAGTGAGTACTACTTGGATCTACTTTGTGGGTAGTGAACTAGAGTCTTGAACTAACCACTTTTTATAGTAGAATAAAAAACAAGAAGTATCACACATATCATATCTAAGCATAGATCATTTCTTACCGTTGTGTTCATTTCGGTCATGAACGATCCTTTCTTCATGAGACTTTTAGAGAGCTTTAGCCATATCAGCTCCCAAAGATGCGACCTCACATCCATCTCACATAGGTAATGCTAATCTGGAATAATCCGTACTTATTCCACTGTAGAAGCTATCAGCATTATTAAGAATAAAGCATTCATCCCTATAACATCAACGGAAAAACACAAAACAAATATCATGGGAGTGAGCATACCTTTGTGTTAGTGCTTCTTTGAGTCTTCCCCAACTAGTTGTCCTATTGAACCTAGACCATGGGATCTCCAATGTTGCTAGGTTAGGTTTCCGCAAGGTGGTGACTCATTGTGTTGGCTTTAAGCCCATTCCCCTCGATGTGAAGAGAACTTGCTCTCTACTCAGGCCTTTTGTCAAGGGATCAGCTATATTTTCCTTTGACTTTATGTAACTAATGGAAATGATTCCATTCTTCAGCAAGTCTCGTATTGTAATATGTCTGCGCCTAATGTGTCTCGACTTGCCATTGTATATTTGACTTTGTGCTCTAGTAAGAGCAGCCATACTATCACAATGTATGCCAATGGCAGTAACAGGTTGAGGCCACAGAGGAATACCTTCTAGGAAGCTTTTAAGCCATTCAGCTTCTTCAGCAGCTTTATCTAAAGCAACAAACTCTGCTTCCATTGTAGAACGAGTATTCACAGTTTGCTTAGATGATTTCCAAGAGATAGCAGCTCCACCAAGAGTGAACACATATCCACTTGTGGATTTTGCCTCAGAAGTATTGGAAATCCAATTTGCATCACAATACCCTTCAAGAACAGGAGGATATTTCGTGTAATGCAGTCCATAGTTCATTGTATGCTTTAAATATCTAAGCACTCTTACTAATGCATACCAATGATCTTTCCCAGGATTGTGGGAGTAACGACTCAATCTACTTACACTATAAGCCAAGTCCGGTCTAGTACAATTCATAATATACATCAAGCTGCCGAGAACTTGAGTATATTCTAACTGAGCTACAGTATCACCTTTATTCTTCTTTAGATGACTAGAAGCATCAAATGGGGTGACAACCGGCTTGTCATCATAGTGTCCAAACTTCTTGAGTACACTTTCAATATAATGGGACTGAGTAAGAGTATATCCATCTGGTCTTCTTTGAACTCTTACACCAAGGATCACATCTACTACTCCCAAGTCTTTCATGGAAAAGGAGGAGTGTAGCATTTTCTTGGTTTGATTGATCACATCCAGATTAGTACCCATTATAAGCATATCATCCACATACAAGCATATGATGACATAAGCATTCTTGTATTGTTTGACATAAACACATTTATCACATTCATTTATTCTAAATCCATTAGAGAGTAATGTGTTGTCAAACTTCTCGTGCCATTGCTTTGGAGCCTGTTTTAGTCCATAAAGTGATCTAACTAACTTACAGACTTTGTTTTCTTGACCTTTAACCACAAACCCTTCAGGTTGATTCATATATATCTCTTCATCTAGTTCACCATACAAGAAGGCAGTTTTCACATCCATTTGGTGTATTTCCAAATTATGAATGGATGCAATTGCTACTAATGTGCGAATTGATGTAATTCTTGTAACAGGTGAATAGGTGTCAAAGAAGTCTTGACCCTCTTTTTGACGATACCCTTTAGCTACTAAACGAGCTTTGTACTTCTCTATGGTACCATCAGGTCTAAACTTCTTCTTGAATATCCATTTGTGCCCAATTGGTTTTTGCCCATGTGGCAAATCCACCAATTTCCAAGTGTTATTTTGCACAATGGAGTCAATCTCACTTTTGATTGCCTCTTTCCAGTAAGGAGCTTCAGAGGAGTCCATAGCTTCCTTATATGTTTGTGGTTCCTTATTCACTACATAGGTCATGTAATCAGGTCCAAAATCTTTGGCTATTTTGCCCCGTTTGCTTCTTCTAGGTTCTAAGTTGTCTTCTTGAACCTTTGAAGAATTCTCTTCATTTGATTGTAAACTTTTGTCTGGAATCGTATCATTCAGTCCATCATCTAGAGGTCTTTTCCTAGAGTAGGTAACCTCTTTTCCTTTATCCTTAAAAGGAAAAGTATTTTCAAAGAATTCAGCCTCTGCTGATTCCATGATGGTTTGGTTATGGATCTCATCAACATGTGATTTATACACAAGAAACCTGTATGCTGCACTATTCATGGCAGGGCCAAGATAGATGCAATCTATGGTTTTTGGTCCAAGTTTAGTCCTCTTAGGAAGAGGTACTTGAACCTTAGCAAGGCAACCCCACACTTTCATCCTTTTATAAGAGGGTAACCTCCCTTTCCATAGATGATATGGTGATTTATCACTCTTTTTATGAGGAATTCTATTAAGTATTGTATTTGCTGCAAGACATGCTTCTCCCCACAGATTATGTGGTGCTCCAGAAGTAATTAACATTGAATTAATCATGTTTTTCAATGTTCTATTCTTTCTTTCTGCCACTCCATTTTGTTGAGGAGTATATGGAGCAGTTGTTTGATGTATAATACCGTTTAAAGAACAAAATTCAGCAAAGTCTTTGGATTCATATTCTCCTCCTCGATCAGACCTTAGAATTTTGATCTTTTTGTCAAGTTGATTTTCAACTTCAGCCTTGTAATTCTTAAAATAATTCAAGGCTTCATCTTTGGTATTTAACAAATAAATATAACAATACTTACTGCAATCATCAATAAAGGATATATAATAATTCTTTCCTCCTCTTGTAGGTGTTGCTCTAAAATCACATAAATCAGAGTGGATTAAGCCAAGTATTTCATTAGATTTTTCAATCGATTTATGAGGATGTTGTGTAAATTTTGATTCTACACAAACCTCACATTTTATATTTTTATCTAACGAACATTTTGGTAACATGCTAAGTTTTGCCATTCTTTGAATAGAACGAAAATTAACATGTCCCAAACGAGAATGCCACAAAATTGAAGGATCATGCATATACATAGAAGAGGGGCTAGTAGTGCCCATTATTGCATTAGCATTAATATTGGTTACATCATTGTTTGGTGTTTCAACACCATAGTACAAAGGTAATACACTGACTTTGAAGAGACCCTCACTAAGGTATCCCTTTCCAACATACATCCCACCCTTGGTGAGAACAAATTTATCAGATTCAAATACAAGTTTGAAACCTTTGTTACTAAGAATAGGACCAGAAATCAAATTCTTAGTAATTTCAGGAACATGCAAGACATCACATAAAACAAGTTCTTTTTCAGAAGTCAATTGTAGTTTCACTTTTCCCTTTCCTTCAACTTTTGCAGTAGAGCCATTCCCCATAAACATTGGTTCAGAATCCGAGACTTTCTGGTATGTAGAAAACATGGTTCGGGAGTTGCAAATGTGCCTTGTGGCTCCAGTATCAATCCACCAATCCACACAATTGCTAACCATGTTGGTTTGAATCACAGCAACAAATTGATTTGGTGATTCAACCATGTTGGCTTGACCAGAATTTCCTCCACCAGAATTGCCACCATTGTTTCCATTGTTTCCTCCATTGTTCCCTCGATTATTTCCTCCATTGTTTCCTCCTTGACCCCTCCTGAATCTGCAATCTTTGGCCTTGTGTCCAATTTTGCCACAAACATAGCATGGACCAGAATTCTTCTTGAAATTCTTCTTGTTAGGGCCATGATTTTTGCCATCTTTGGAAGAGTTTTTGGAGCCTTGCTTCCCTTTCTTGTTGTTGTGCTTTGTCCTTGAAGTACTTGCTTCTCCAACAAAGTTTGCACTTGGTTCCAAGGAATTTGCATCTGCCTTCTCATTCAATCTGTTATCTTCTTCCACACGAATTCTCAACACAAGTTGCTCAAAACTCATGTCATCAGTTAAGTGCTTAAGATATAATTTGAAATTCTTCCAAGAAGGAGGAAGTTTTTCAATGATTGAACCAACAAGAAAATTAGAGTTTATACCCATACCTTCAACTTCAAGATCATGTGCAATGACTTGAATTTCCTCCACTTCTTTGAGGACAGATTTGGTATCCACCATCTTGAAATTCATGAACTTTCCAATCACGAATTTCTTGGAACATGCCACTTCTGTTTTGTATTTCTTTTCCAGTGATTCCCATATCTCTCTTGCAGTAGTCATGGTAGAGTAGATATCATAGAGAGAATCATCCAGGGCATTTAGAATATAATTTCTGCAATTATATTCATTTGTGTTCCAAGTTTCCACAGCCCTTTGATGTTCTGCCATTTGGGCTTCACTGGGTGGTGTTGTTCCTTCTGCAGTGGTTGTACCAATAGGAGGAGAGGGAGAATCATCAGTGAGAACATTGGAAACATGAAGAGTTGTTAGATAAAACAACATCTTCTGTTGCCATCTTCGAAAATCTGAGCCTTTGAATTTCTCAGGCTTTTCCACATGTGTTTTGATGATGGATTGTTGATCCATTCTTCCACTTTTTAATTTCTGTCTTAGATTGTTAATACAGAAGTATACAATCAACAAAATTAACAGAAATAAAACAAACGAAATTGAAATATATGTATGAAATATACAAGAATCAGTTTGCAGAAAACATACTTGATGGTTTATGCTTACAACAGAAACACAAAAACGAAATTATGTAGATTGAGGCCTGCAAATTGCAGTGTCCTAAGACAGAAATTTCCCTGGTGGGGATCTGTCTAGAGGATACAACAATCAATCAAGAACTTCTCTTGATTCTGACGAAATTCCTATGTTCCCTTCATCTTTGGAAGAACGAATTTTTAAAGAGAATTCTGTGGTGTGAATGATGATGTTTTTCAACCCCTTTCAGATGAATGAAACAGGTATTTATAGGTATTAGTTATGACAGTTGGAAACTGTCAAAACCGAAAATAACTGTTAAAAACCTGTCATTCAGTAATTACGAATTTAATAATAAAAAAATAAAAATTAATTTCGTAATTAAAAATTATCTAATTAATCAGGAAGACCCCAAGAGCCCCAAGGCCCAAGGCCCATCTTTTGACCATTAAATATTCTCTTGATATTAGCCCATTTTCAATCCAATTAGGCTAATCCAACACCACAACCCAAGCCCAATATGCTTAACCCCTTACTTGACCCATTTAGTTAAATGAGTAGGACTAGACATATAAGGTGGGAGAAGGTTTTCTCTTCCACCAATGTGGGATAAGTCCCACATTGTAATTTTGTAGTCAAAGTTCCAACAATACCCCACATTTTCTATTCAAACTCCAATAATACCCCACATTTGAATAGAAAATAAGTGAACTTTGATATTCAAATAAGGGAAGTAAGATATGACATGCATCTGAATAGGTGTTGTAAAACTTGAACCTTTCATAGTGAGTACTACTTGGATCTACTTTGTGGGTAGTGAACTAGAGTCTTGAACTAACCACTTTTTATAGTAGAATAAAAAACAAGAAGTATCACACATATCATATCTAAGCATAGATCATTTCTTACCGTTGTGTTCATTTCGGTCATGAACGATCCTTTCTTCATGAGACTTTTAGAGAGCTTTAGCCATATCAGCTCCCAAAGATGCGACCTCACATCCATCTCACATAGGTAATGCTAATCTGGAATAATCCGTACTTATTCCACTGTAGAAGCTATCAGCATTATTAAGAATAAAGCATTCATCCCTATAACATCAACGGAAAAACACAAAACAAATATCATGGGAGTGAGCATACCTTTGTGTTAGTGCTTCTTTGAGTCTTCCCCAACTAGTTGTCCTATTGAACCTAGACCATGGGATCTCCAATGTTGCTAGGTTAGGTTTCCGCAAGGTGGTGACTCATTGTGTTGGCTTTAAGCCCATTCCCCTCGATGTGAAGAGAACTTGCTCTCTACTCAGGCCTTTTGTCAAGGGATCAGCTATATTTTCCTTTGACTTTATGTAACTAATGGAAATGATTCCATTCTTCAGCAAGTCTCGTATTGTAATATGTCTGCGCCTAATGTGTCTCGACTTGCCATTGTATATTTGACTTTGTGCTCTAGTAAGAGCAGCCATACTATCACAATGTATGCCAATGGCAGTAACAGGTTGAGGCCACAGAGGAATACCTTCTAGGAAGCTTTTAAGCCATTCAGCTTCTTCAGCAGCTTTATCTAAAGCAACAAACTCTGCTTCCATTGTAGAACGAGTATTCACAGTTTGCTTAGATGATTTCCAAGAGATAGCAGCTCCACCAAGAGTGAACACATATCCACTTGTGGATTTTGCCTCAGAAGTATTGGAAATCCAATTTGCATCACAATACCCTTCAAGAACAGGAGGATATTTCGTGTAATGCAGTCCATAGTTCATTGTATGCTTTAAATATCTAAGCACTCTTACTAATGCATACCAATGATCTTTCCCAGGATTGTGGGAGTAACGACTCAATCTACTTACACTATAAGCCAAGTCCGGTCTAGTACAATTCATAATATACATCAAGCTGCCGAGAACTTGAGTATATTCTAACTGAGCTACAGTATCACCTTTATTCTTCTTTAGATGACTAGAAGCATCAAATGGGGTGACAACCGGCTTGTCATCATAGTGTCCAAACTTCTTGAGTACACTTTCAATATAATGGGACTGAGTAAGAGTATATCCATCTGGTCTTCTTTGAACTCTTACACCAAGGATCACATCTACTACTCCCAAGTCTTTCATGGAAAAGGAGGAGTGTAGCATTTTCTTGGTTTGATTGATCACATCCAGATTAGTACCCATTATAAGCATATCATCCACATACAAGCATATGATGACATAAGCATTCTTGTATTGTTTGACATAAACACATTTATCACATTCATTTATTCTAAATCCATTAGAGAGTAATGTGTTGTCAAACTTCTCGTGCCATTGCTTTGGAGCCTGTTTTAGTCCATAAAGTGATCTAACTAACTTACAGACTTTGTTTTCTTGACCTTTAACCACAAACCCTTCAGGTTGATTCATATATATCTCTTCATCTAGTTCACCATACAAGAAGGCAGTTTTCACATCCATTTGGTGTATTTCCAAATTATGAATGGATGCAATTGCTACTAATGTGCGAATTGATGTAATTCTTGTAACAGGTGAATAGGTGTCAAAGAAGTCTTGACCCTCTTTTTGACGATACCCTTTAGCTACTAAACGAGCTTTGTACTTCTCTATGGTACCATCAGGTCTAAACTTCTTCTTGAATATCCATTTGTGCCCAATTGGTTTTTGCCCATGTGGCAAATCCACCAATTTCCAAGTGTTATTTTGCACAATGGAGTCAATCTCACTTTTGATTGCCTCTTTCCAGTAAGGAGCTTCAGAGGAGTCCATAGCTTCCTTATATGTTTGTGGTTCCTTATTCACTACATAGGTCATGTAATCAGGTCCAAAATCTTTGGCTATTTTGCCCCGTTTGCTTCTTCTAGGTTCTAAGTTGTCTTCTTGAACCTTTGAAGAATTCTCTTCATTTGATTGTAAACTTTTGTCTGGAATCGTATCATTCAGTCCATCATCTAGAGGTCTTTTCCTAGAGTAGGTAACCTCTTTTCCTTTATCCTTAAAAGGAAAAGTATTTTCAAAGAATTCAGCCTCTGCTGATTCCATGATGGTTTGGTTATGGATCTCATCAACATGTGATTTATACACAAGAAACCTGTATGCTGCACTATTCATGGCAGGGCCAAGATAGATGCAATCTATGGTTTTTGGTCCAAGTTTAGTCCTCTTAGGAAGAGGTACTTGAACCTTAGCAAGGCAACCCCACACTTTCATCCTTTTATAAGAGGGTAACCTCCCTTTCCATAGATGATATGGTGATTTATCACTCTTTTTATGAGGAATTCTATTAAGTATTGTATTTGCTGCAAGACATGCTTCTCCCCACAGATTATGTGGTGCTCCAGAAGTAATTAACATTGAATTAATCATGTTTTTCAATGTTCTATTCTTTCTTTCTGCCACTCCATTTTGTTGAGGAGTATATGGAGCAGTTGTTTGATGTATAATACCGTTTAAAGAACAAAATTCAGCAAAGTCTTTGGATTCATATTCTCCTCCTCGATCAGACCTTAGAATTTTGATCTTTTTGTCAAGTTGATTTTCAACTTCAGCCTTGTAATTCTTAAAATAATTCAAGGCTTCATCTTTGGTATTTAACAAATAAATATAACAATACTTACTGCAATCATCAATAAAGGATATATAATAATTCTTTCCTCCTCTTGTAGGTGTTGCTCTAAAATCACATAAATCAGAGTGGATTAAGCCAAGTATTTCATTAGATTTTTCAACCGATTTATGAGGATGTTGTGTAAATTTTGATTCTACACAAACCTCACATTTTATATTTTTATCTAACGAACATTTTGGTAACATGCTAAGTTTTGCCATTCTTTGAATAGAACGAAAATTAACATGTCCCAAACGAGAATGCCACAAAATTGAAGGATCATGCATATACATAGAAGAGGGGCTAGTAGTGCCCATTATTGCATTAGCATTAATATTGGTTACATCATTGTTTGGTGTTTCAACACCATAGTACAAAGGTAATACACTGACTTTGAAGAGACCCTCACTAAGGTATCCCTTTCCAACATACATCCCACCCTTGGTGAGAACAAATTTATCAGATTCAAATACAAGTTTGAAACCTTTGTTACTAAGAATAGGACCAGAAATCAAATTCTTAGTAATTTCAGGAACATGCAAGACATCACATAAAACAAGTTCTTTTTCAGAAGTCAATTGTAGTTTCACTTTTCCCTTTCCTTCAACTTTTGCAGTAGAGCCATTCCCCATAAACATTGGTTCAGAATCCGAGACTTTCTGGTATGTAGAAAACATGGTTCGGGAGTTGCAAATGTGCCTTGTGGCTCCAGTATCAATCCACCAATCCACACAATTGCTAACCATGTTGGTTTGAATCACAGCAACAAATTGATTTGGTGATTCAACCATGTTGGCTTGACCAGAATTTCCTCCACCAGAATTGCCACCATTGTTTCCATTGTTTCCTCCATTGTTCCCTCGATTATTTCCTCCATTGTTTCCTCCTTGACCCCTCCTGAATCTGCAATCTTTGGCCTTGTGTCCAATTTTGCCACAAACATAGCATGGACCAGAATTCTTCTTGAAATTCTTCTTGTTAGGGCCATGATTTTTGCCATCTTTGGAAGAGTTTTTGGAGCCTTGCTTCCCTTTCTTGTTGTTGTGCTTTGTCCTTGAAGTACTTGCTTCTCCAACAAAGTTTGCACTTGGTTCCAAGGAATTTGCATCTGCCTTCTCATTCAATCTGTTATCTTCTTCCACACGAATTCTCAACACAAGTTGCTCAAAACTCATGTCATCAGTTAAGTGCTTAAGATATAATTTGAAATTCTTCCAAGAAGGAGGAAGTTTTTCAATGATTGAACCAACAAGAAAATTAGAGTTTATACCCATACCTTCAACTTCAAGATCATGTGCAATGACTTGAATTTCCTCCACTTGTTTGAGGACAGATTTGGTATCCACCATCTTGAAATTCATGAACTTTCCAATCACGAATTTCTTGGAACATGCCACTTCTGTTTTGTATTTCTTTTCCAGTGATTCCCATATCTCTCTTGCAGTAGTCATGGTAGAGTAGATATCATAGAGAGAATCATCCAGGGCATTTAGAATATAATTTCTGCAATTATATTCATTTGTGTTCCAAGTTTCCACAGCCCTTTGATGTTCTGCCATTTGGGCTTCACTGGGTGGTGTTGTTCCTTCTGCAGTGGTTGTACCAATAGGAGGAGAGGGAGAATCATCAGTGAGAACATTGGAAACATGAAGAGTTGTTAGATAAAACAACATCTTCTGTTGCCATCTTCGAAAATCTGAGCCTTTGAATTTCTCAGGCTTTTCCACATGTGTTTTGATGATGGATTGTTGATCCATTCTTCCACTTTTTAATTTCTGTCTTAGATTGTTAATACAGAAGTATACAATCAACAAAATTAACAGAAATAAAACAAACGAAATTGAAATATATGTATGAAATATACAAGAATCAGTTTGCAGAAAACATACTTGATGGTTTATGCTTACAACAGAAACACAAAAACGAAATTATGTAGATTGAGGCCTGCAAATTGCAGTGTCCTAAGACAGAAATTTCCCTGGTGGGGATCTGTCTAGAGGATACAACAATCAATCAAGAACTTCTCTTGATTCTGACGAAATTCCTATGTTCCCTTCATCTTTGGAAGAACGAATTTTTAAAGAGAATTCTGTGGTGTGAATGATGATGTTTTTCAACCCCTTTCAGATGAATGAAACAGGTATTTATAGGTATTAGTTATGACAGTTGGAAACTGTCAAAACCGAAAATAACTGTTAAAAACCTGTCATTCAGTAATTACGAATTTAATAATAAAAAAATAAAAATTAATTTCGTAATTAAAAATTATCTAATTAATCAGGAAGACCCCAAGAGCCCCAAGGCCCAAGGCCCATCTTTTGACCATTAAATATTCTCTTGATATTAGCCCATTTTCAATCCAATTAGGCTAATCCAACACCACAACCCAAGCCCAATATGCTTAACCCCTTACTTGACCCATTTAGTTAAATGAGTAGGACTAGACATATAAGGTGGGAGAAGGTTTTCTCTTCCACCAATGTGGGATAAGTCCCACATTGTAATTTTGTAGTCAAAGTTCCAACAATACCCCACATTTTCTATTCAAACTCCAATAATACCCCACATTTGAATAGAAAATAAGTGAACTTTGATATTCAAATAAGGGAAGTAAGATATGACATGCATCTGAATAGGTGTTGTAAAACTTGAACCTTTCATAGTGAGTACTACTTGGATCTACTTTGTGGGTAGTGAACTAGAGTCTTGAACTAACCACTTTTTATAGTAGAATAAAAAACAAGAAGTATCACACATATCATATCTAAGCATAGATCATTTCTTACCGTTGTGTTCATTTCGGTCATGAACGATCCTTTCTTCATGAGACTTTTAGAGAGCTTTAGCCATATCAGCTCCCAAAGATGCGACCTCACATCCATCTCACATAGGTAATGCTAATCTGGAATAATCCGTACTTATTCCACTGTAGAAGCTATCAGCATTATTAAGAATAAAGCATTCATCCCTATAACATCAACGGAAAAACACAAAACAAATATCATGGGAGTGAGCATACCTTTGTGTTAGTGCTTCTTTGAGTCTTCCCCAACTAGTTGTCCTATTGAACCTAGACCATGGGATCTCCAATGTTGCTAGGTTAGGTTTCCGCAAGGTGGTGACTCATTGTGTTGGCTTTAAGCCCATTCCCCTCGATGTGAAGAGAACTTGCTCTCTACTCAGGCCTTTTGTCAAGGGATCAGCTATATTTTCCTTTGACTTTATGTAACTAATGGAAATGATTCCATTCTTCAGCAAGTCTCGTATTGTAATATGTCTGCGCCTAATGTGTCTCGACTTGCCATTGTATATTTGACTTTGTGCTCTAGTAAGAGCAGCCATACTATCACAATGTATGCCAATGGCAGTAACAGGTTGAGGCCACAGAGGAATACCTTCTAGGAAGCTTTTAAGCCATTCAGCTTCTTCAGCAGCTTTATCTAAAGCAACAAACTCTGCTTCCATTGTAGAACGAGTATTCACAGTTTGCTTAGATGATTTCCAAGAGATAGCAGCTCCACCAAGAGTGAACACATATCCACTTGTGGATTTTGCCTCAGAAGTATTGGAAATCCAATTTGCATCACAATACCCTTCAAGAACAGGAGGATATTTCGTGTAATGCAGTCCATAGTTCATTGTATGCTTTAAATATCTAAGCACTCTTACTAATGCATACCAATGATCTTTCCCAGGATTGTGGGAGTAACGACTCAATCTACTTACACTATAAGCCAAGTCCGGTCTAGTACAATTCATAATATACATCAAGCTGCCGAGAACTTGAGTATATTCTAACTGAGCTACAGTATCACCTTTATTCTTCTTTAGATGACTAGAAGCATCAAATGGGGTGACAACCGGCTTGTCATCATAGTGTCCAAACTTCTTGAGTACACTTTCAATATAATGGGACTGAGTAAGAGTATATCCATCTGGTCTTCTTTGAACTCTTACACCAAGGATCACATCTACTACTCCCAAGTCTTTCATGGAAAAGGAGGAGTGTAGCATTTTCTTGGTTTGATTGATCACATCCAGATTAGTACCCATTATAAGCATATCATCCACATACAAGCATATGATGACATAAGCATTCTTGTATTGTTTGACATAAACACATTTATCACATTCATTTATTCTAAATCCATTAGAGAGTAATGTGTTGTCAAACTTCTCGTGTCATTGCTTTGGAGCCTGTTTTAGTCCATAAAGTGATCTAACTAACTTATAGACTTTGTTTTCTTGACCTTTAACCACAAACCCTTCAGGTTGATTCATATATATCTCTTCATCTAGTTCACCATACAAGAAGGCAGTTTTCACATCCATTTGGTGTATTTCCAAATTATGAATGGATGCAATTGCTACTAATGTGCGAATTGATGTAATTCTTGTAACAGGTGAATAGGTGTCAAAGAAGTCTTGACCCTCTTTTTGACGATACCCTTTAGCTACTAAACGAGCTTTGTACTTCTCTATGGTACCATCAGGTCTAAACTTCTTCTTGAATATCCATTTGTGCCCAATTGGTTTTTGCCCATGTGGCAAATCCACCAATTTCCAAGTGTTATTTTGCACAATGGAGTCAATCTCACTTTTGATTGCCTCTTTCCAGTAAGGAGCTTCAGAGGAGTCCATAGCTTCCTTATATGTTTGTGGTTCCTTATTCACTACATAGGTCATGTAATCAGGTCCAAAATCTTTGGCTATTTTGCCCCGTTTGCTTCTTCTAGGTTCTAAGTTGTCTTCTTGAACCTTTGAAGAATTCTCTTCATTTGATTGTAAACTTTTGTCTGGAATCGTATCATTCAGTCCATCATCTAGAGGTCTTTTCCTAGAGTAGGTAACCTCTTTTCCTTTATCCTTAAAAGGAAAAGTATTTTCAAAGAATTCAGCCTCTGCTGATTCCATGATGGTTTGGTTATGGATCTCATCAACATGTGATTTATACACAAGAAACCTGTATGCTGCACTATTCATGGCAGGGCCAAGATAGATGCAATCTATGGTTTTTGGTCCAAGTTTAGTCCTCTTAGGAAGAGGTACTTGAACCTTAGCAAGGCAACCCCACACTTTCATCCTTTTATAAGAGGGTAACCTCCCTTTCCATAGATGATATGGTGATTTATCACTCTTTTTATGAGGAATTCTATTAAGTATTGTATTTGCTGCAAGACATGCTTCTCCCCACAGATTATGTGGTGCTCCAGAAGTAATTAACATTGAATTAATCATGTTTTTCAATGTTCTATTCTTTCTTTCTGCCACTCCATTTTGTTGAGGAGTATATGGAGCAGTTGTTTGATGTATAATACCGTTTAAAGAACAAAATTCAGCAAAGTCTTTGGATTCATATTCTCCTCCTCGATCAGACCTTAGAATTTTGATCTTTTTGTCAAGTTGATTTTCAACTTCAGCCTTGTAATTCTTAAAATAATTCAAGGCTTCATCTTTGGTATTTAACAAATAAATATAGCAATACTTACTGCAATCATCAATAAAGGATATATAATAATTCTTTCCTCCTCTTGTAGGTGTTGCTCTAAAATCACATAAATCAGAGTGGATTAAGCCAAGTATTTCATTAGATTTTTCAACCGATTTATGAGGATGTTGTGTAAATTTTGATTCTACACAAACCTCACATTTTATATTTTTATCTAACGAACATTTTGGTAACATGCTAAGTTTTGCCATTCTTTGAATAGAACGAAAATTAACATGTCCCAAACGAGAATGCCACAAAATTGAAGGATCATGCATATACATAGAAGAGGGGCTAGTAGTGCCCATTATTGCATTAGCATTAATATTGGTTACATCATTGTTTGGTGTTTCAACACCATAGTACAAAGGTAATACACTGACTTTGAAGAGACCCTCACTAAGGTATCCCTTTCCAACATACATCCCACCCTTGGTGAGAACAAATTTATCAGATTCAAATACAAGTTTGAAACCTTTGTTACTAAGAATAGGACCAGAAATCAAATTCTTAGTAATTTCAGGAACATGCAAGACATCACATAAAACAAGTTCTTTTTCAGAAGTCAATTGTAGTTTCACTTTTCCCTTTCCTTCAACTTTTGCAGTAGAGCCATTCCCCATAAACATTGGTTCAGAATCCGAGACTTTCTGGTATGTAGAAAACATGGTTCGGGAGTTGCAAATGTGCCTTGTGGCTCCAGTATCAATCCACCAATCCACACAATTGCTAACCATGTTGGTTTGAATCACAGCAACAAATTGATTTGGTGATTCAACCATGTTGGCTTGACCAGAATTTCCTCCACCAGAATTGCCACCATTGTTTCCATTGTTTCCTCCATTGTTCCCTCGATTATTTCCTCCATTGTTTCCTCCTTGACCCCTCCTGAATCTGCAATCTTTGGCCTTGTGTCCAATTTTGCCACAAACATAGCATGGACCAGAATTCTTCTTGAAATTCTTCTTGTTAGGGCCATGATTTTTGCCATCTTTGGAAGAGTTTTTGGAGCCTTGCTTCCCTTTCTTGTTGTTGTGCTTTGTCCTTGAAGTACTTGCTTCTCCAACAAAGTTTGCACTTGGTTCCAAGGAATTTGCATCTGCCTTCTCATTCAATCTGTTATCTTCTTCCACACGAATTCTCAACACAAGTTGCTCAAAACTCATGTCATCAGTTAAGTGCTTAAGATATAATTTGAAATTCTTCCAAGAAGGAGGAAGTTTTTCAATGATTGAACCAACAAGAAAATTAGAGTTTATACCCATACCTTCAACTTCAAGATCATGTGCAATGACTTGAATTTCCTCCACTTGTTTGAGGACAGATTTGGTATCCACCATCTTGAAATTCATGAACTTTCCAATCACGAATTTCTTGGAACATGCCACTTCTGTTTTGTATTTCTTTTCCAGTGATTCCCATATCTCTCTTGCAGTAGTCATGGTAGAGTAGATATCATAGAGAGAATCATCCAGGGCATTTAGAATATAATTTCTGCAATTATATTCATTTGTGTTCCAAGTTTCCACAGCCCTTTGATGTTCTGCCATTTGGGCTTCACTGGGTGGTGTTGTTCCTTCTGCAGTGGTTGTACCAATAGGAGGAGAGGGAGAATCATCAGTGAGAACATTGGAAACATGAAGAGTTGTTAGATAAAACAACATCTTCTGTTGCCATCTTCGAAAATCTGAGCCTTTGAATTTCTCAGGCTTTTCCACATGTGTTTTGATGATGGATTGTTGATCCATTCTTCCACTTTTTAATTTCTGTCTTAGATTGTTAATACAGAAGTATACAATCAACAAAATTAACAGAAATAAAACAAACGAAATTGAAATATATGTATGAAATATACAAGAATCAGTTTGCAGAAAACATACTTGATGGTTTATGCTTACAACAGAAACACAAAAACGAAATTATGTAGATTGAGGCCTGCAAATTGCAGTGTCCTAAGACAGAAATTTCCCTGGTGGGGATCTGTCTAGAGGATACAACAATCAATCAAGAACTTCTCTTGATTCTGACGAAATTCCTATGTTCCCTTCATCTTTGGAAGAACGAATTTTTAAAGAGAATTCTGTGGTGTGAATGATGATGTTTTTCAACCCCTTTCAGATGAATGAAACAGGTATTTATAGGTATTAGTTATGACAGTTGGAAACTGTCAAAACCGAAAATAACTGTTAAAAACCTGTCATTCAGTAATTACGAATTTAATAATAAAAAAATAAAAATTAATTTCGTAATTAAAAATTATCTAATTAATCAGGAAGACCCCAAGAGCCCCAAGGCCCAAGGCCCATCTTTTGACCATTAAATATTCTCTTGATATTAGCCCATTTTCAATCCAATTAGGCTAATCCAACACCACAACCCAAGCCCAATATGCTTAACCCCTTACTTGACCCATTTAGTTAAATGAGTAGGACTAGACATATAAGGTGGGAGAAGGTTTTCTCTTCCACCAATGTGGGATAAGTCCCACATTGTAATTTTGTAGTCAAAGTTCCAACAATACCCCACATTTTCTATTCAAACTCCAATAATACCCCACATTTGAATAGAAAATAAGTGAACTTTGATATTCAAATAAGGGAAGTAAGATATGACATGCATCTGAATAGGTGTTGTAAAACTTGAACCTTTCATAGTGAGTACTACTTGGATCTACTTTGTGGGTAGTGAACTAGAGTCTTGAACTAACCACTTTTTATAGTAGAATAAAAAACAAGAAGTATCACACATATCATATCTAAGCATAGATCATTTCTTACCGTTGTGTTCATTTCGGTCATGAACGATCCTTTCTTCATGAGACTTTTAGAGAGCTTTAGCCATATCAGCTCCCAAAGATGCGACCTCACATCCATCTCACATAGGTAATGCTAATCTGGAATAATCCGTACTTATTCCACTGTAGAAGCTATCAGCATTATTAAGAATAAAGCATTCATCCCTATAACATCAACGGAAAAACACAAAACAAATATCATGGGAGTGAGCATACCTTTGTGTTAGTGCTTCTTTGAGTCTTCCCCAACTAGTTGTCCTATTGAACCTAGACCATGGGATCTCCAATGTTGCTAGGTTAGGTTTCCGCAAGGTGGTGACTCATTGTGTTGGCTTTAAGCCCATTCCCCTCGATGTGAAGAGAACTTGCTCTCTACTCAGGCCTTTTGTCAAGGGATCAGCTATATTTTCCTTTGACTTTATGTAACTAATGGAAATGATTCCATTCTTCAGCAAGTCTCGTATTGTAATATGTCTGCGCCTAATGTGTCTCGACTTGCCATTGTATATTTGACTTTGTGCTCTAGTAAGAGCAGCCATACTATCACAATGTATGCCAATGGCAGTAACAGGTTGAGGCCACAGAGGAATACCTTCTAGGAAGCTTTTAAGCCATTCAGCTTCTTCAGCAGCTTTATCTAAAGCAACAAACTCTGCTTCCATTGTAGAACGAGTATTCACAGTTTGCTTAGATGATTTCCAAGAGATAGCAGCTCCACCAAGAGTGAACACATATCCACTTGTGGATTTTGCCTCAGAAGTATTGGAAATCCAATTTGCATCACAATACCCTTCAAGAACAGGAGGATATTTCGTGTAATGCAGTCCATAGTTCATTGTATGCTTTAAATATCTAAGCACTCTTACTAATGCATACCAATGATCTTTCCCAGGATTGTGGGAGTAACGACTCAATCTACTTACACTATAAGCCAAGTCCGGTCTAGTACAATTCATAATATACATCAAGCTGCCGAGAACTTGAGTATATTCTAACTGAGCTACAGTATCACCTTTATTCTTCTTTAGATGACTAGAAGCATCAAATGGGGTGACAACCGGCTTGTCATCATAGTGTCCAAACTTCTTGAGTACACTTTCAATATAATGGGACTGAGTAAGAGTATATCCATCTGGTCTTCTTTGAACTCTTACACCAAGGATCACATCTACTACTCCCAAGTCTTTCATGGAAAAGGAGGAGTGTAGCATTTTCTTGGTTTGATTGATCACATCCAGATTAGTACCCATTATAAGCATATCATCCACATACAAGCATATGATGACATAAGCATTCTTGTATTGTTTGACATAAACACATTTATCACATTCATTTATTCTAAATCCATTAGAGAGTAATGTGTTGTCAAACTTCTCGTGCCATTGCTTTGGAGCCTGTTTTAGTCCATAAAGTGATCTAACTAACTTACAGACTTTGTTTTCTTGACCTTTAACCACAAACCCTTCAGGTTGATTCATATATATCTCTTCATCTAGTTCACCATACAAGAAGGCAGTTTTCACATCCATTTGGTGTATTTCCAAATTATGAATGGATGCAATTGCTACTAATGTGCGAATTGATGTAATTCTTGTAACAGGTGAATAGGTGTCAAAGAAGTCTTGACCCTCTTTTTGACGATACCCTTTAGCTACTAAACGAGCTTTGTACTTCTCTATGGTACCATCAGGTCTAAACTTCTTCTTGAATATCCATTTGTGCCCAATTGGTTTTTGCCCATGTGGCAAATCCACCAATTTCCAAGTGTTATTTTGCACAATGGAGTCAATCTCACTTTTGATTGCCTCTTTCCAGTAAGGAGCTTCAGAGGAGTCCATAGCTTCCTTATATGTTTGTGGTTCCTTATTCACTACATAGGTCATGTAATCAGGTCCAAAATCTTTGGCTATTTTGCCCCGTTTGCTTCTTCTAGGTTCTAAGTTGTCTTCTTGAACCTTTGAAGAATTCTCTTCATTTGATTGTAAACTTTTGTCTGGAATCGTATCATTCAGTCCATCATCTAGAGGTCTTTTCCTAGAGTAGGTAACCTCTTTTCCTTTATCCTTAAAAGGAAAAGTATTTTCAAAGAATTCAGCCTCTGCTGATTCCATGATGGTTTGGTTATGGATCTCATCAACATGTGATTTATACACAAGAAACCTGTATGCTGCACTATTCATGGCAGGGCCAAGATAGATGCAATCTATGGTTTTTGGTCCAAGTTTAGTCCTCTTAGGAAGAGGTACTTGAACCTTAGCAAGGCAACCCCACACTTTCATCCTTTTATAAGAGGGTAACCTCCCTTTCCATAGATGATATGGTGATTTATCACTCTTTTTATGAGGAATTCTATTAAGTATTGTATTTGCTGCAAGACATGCTTCTCCCCACAGATTATGTGGTGCTCCAGAAGTAATTAACATTGAATTAATCATGTTTTTCAATGTTCTATTCTTTCTTTCTGCCACTCCATTTTGTTGAGGAGTATATGGAGCAGTTGTTTGATGTATAATACCGTTTAAAGAACAAAATTCAGCAAAGTCTTTGGATTCATATTCTCCTCCTCGATCAGACCTTAGAATTTTGATCTTTTTGTCAAGTTGATTTTCAACTTCAGCCTTGTAATTCTTAAAATAATTCAAGGCTTCATCTTTGGTATTTAACAAATAAATATAACAATACTTACTGCAATCATCAATAAAGGATATATAATAATTCTTTCCTCCTCTTGTAGGTGTTGCTCTAAAATCACATAAATCAGAGTGGATTAAGCCAAGTATTTCATTAGATTTTTCAACCGATTTATGAGGATGTTGTGTAAATTTTGATTCTACACAAACCTCACATTTTATATTTTTATCTAACGAACATTTTGGTAACATGCTAAGTTTTGCCATTCTTTGAATAGAACGAAAATTAACATGTCCCAAACGAGAATGCCACAAAATTGAAGGATCATGCATATACATAGAAGAGGGGCTAGTAGTGCCCATTATTGCATTAGCATTAATATTGGTTACATCATTGTTTGGTGTTTCAACACCATAGTACAAAGGTAATACACTGACTTTGAAGAGACCCTCACTAAGGTATCCCTTTCCAACATACATCCCACCCTTGGTGAGAACAAATTTATCAGATTCAAATACAAGTTTGAAACCTTTGTTACTAAGAATAGGACCAGAAATCAAATTCTTAGTAATTTCAGGAACATGCAAGACATCACATAAAACAAGTTCTTTTTCAGAAGTCAATTGTAGTTTCACTTTTCCCTTTCCTTCAACTTTTGCAGTAGAGCCATTCCCCATAAACATTGGTTCAGAATCCGAGACTTTCTGGTATGTAGAAAACATGGTTCGGGAGTTGCAAATGTGCCTTGTGGCTCCAGTATCAATCCACCAATCCACACAATTGCTAACCATGTTGGTTTGAATCACAGCAACAAATTGATTTGGTGATTCAACCATGTTGGCTTGACCAGAATTTCCTCCACCAGAATTGCCACCATTGTTTCCATTGTTTCCTCCATTGTTCCCTCGATTATTTCCTCCATTGTTTCCTCCTTGACCCCTCCTGAATCTGCAATCTTTGGCCTTGTGTCCAATTTTGCCACAAACATAGCATGGACCAGAATTCTTCTTGAAATTCTTCTTGTTAGGGCCATGATTTTTGCCATCTTTGGAAGAGTTTTTGGAGCCTTGCTTCCCTTTCTTGTTGTTGTGCTTTGTCCTTGAAGTACTTGCTTCTCCAACAAAGTTTGCACTTGGTTCCAAGGAATTTGCATCTGCCTTCTCATTCAATCTGTTATCT
Source organism: Lactuca sativa (assembly GCF_002870075.4). Taxonomy (NCBI): domain Eukaryota; kingdom Viridiplantae; phylum Streptophyta; class Magnoliopsida; order Asterales; family Asteraceae; genus Lactuca; species Lactuca sativa. Next base: position 37,817 of record NW_026440203.1, on the reverse strand, counting down.
TCTTCCACACGAATTCTCAACACAAGTTGCTCAAAACTCATGTCATCAGTTAAGTGCTTAAGATATAATTTGAAATTCTTCCAAGAAGGAGGAAGTTTTTCAATGATTGAACCAACAAGAAAATTAGAGTTTATACCCATACCTTCAACTTCAAGATCATGTGCAATGACTTGAATTTCCTCCACTTGTTTGAGGACAGATTTGGTATCCACCATCTTGAAATTCATGAACTTTCCAATCACGAATTTCTTGGAACATGCCACTTCTGTTTTGTATTTCTTTTCCAGTGATTCCCATATCTCTCTTGCAGTAGTCATGGTAGAGTAGATATCATAGAGAGAATCATCCAGGGCATTTAGAATATAATTTCTGCAATTATATTCATTTGTGTTCCAAGTTTCCACAGCCCTTTGATGTTCTGCCATTTGGGCTTCACTGGGTGGTGTTGTTCCTTCTGCAGTGGTTGTACCAATAGGAGGAGAGGGAGAATCATCAGTGAGAACATTGGAAACATGAAGAGTTGTTAGATAAAACAACATCTTCTGTTGCCATCTTCGAAAATCTGAGCCTTTGAATTTCTCAGGCTTTTCCACATGTGTTTTGATGATGGATTGTTGATCCATTCTTCCACTTTTTAATTTCTGTCTTAGATTGTTAATACAGAAGTATACAATCAACAAAATTAACAGAAATAAAACAAACGAAATTGAAATATATGTATGAAATATACAAGAATCAGTTTGCAGAAAACATACTTGATGGTTTATGCTTACAACAGAAACACAAAAACGAAATTATGTAGATTGAGGCCTGCAAATTGCAGTGTCCTAAGACAGAAATTTCCCTGGTGGGGATCTGTCTAGAGGATACAACAATCAATCAAGAACTTCTCTTGATTCTGACGAAATTCCTATGTTCCCTTCATCTTTGGAAGAACGAATTTTTAAAGAGAATTCTGTGGTGTGAATGATGATGTTTTTCAACCCCTTTCAGATGAATGAAACAGGTATTTATAGGTATTAGTTATGACAGTTGGAAACTGTCAAAACCGAAAATAACTGTTAAAAACCTGTCATTCAGTAATTACGAATTTAATAATAAAAAAATAAAAATTAATTTCGTAATTAAAAATTATCTAATTAATCAGGAAGACCCCAAGAGCCCCAAGGCCCAAGGCCCATCTTTTGACCATTAAATATTCTCTTGATATTAGCCCATTTTCAATCCAATTAGGCTAATCCAACACCACAACCCAAGCCCAATATGCTTAACCCCTTACTTGACCCATTTAGTTAAATGAGTAGGACTAGACATATAAGGTGGGAGAAGGTTTTCTCTTCCACCAATGTGGGATAAGTCCCACATTGTAATTTTGTAGTCAAAGTTCCAACAATACCCCACATTTTCTATTCAAACTCCAATAATACCCCACATTTGAATAGAAAATAAGTGAACTTTGATATTCAAATAAGGGAAGTAAGATATGACATGCATCTGAATAGGTGTTGTAAAACTTGAACCTTTCATAGTGAGTACTACTTGGATCTACTTTGTGGGTAGTGAACTAGAGTCTTGAACTAACCACTTTTTATAGTAGAATAAAAAACAAGAAGTATCACACATATCATATCTAAGCATAGATCATTTCTTACCGTTGTGTTCATTTCGGTCATGAACGATCCTTTCTTCATGAGACTTTTAGAGAGCTTTAGCCATATCAGCTCCCAAAGATGCGACCTCACATCCATCTCACATAGGTAATGCTAATCTGGAATAATCCGTACTTATTCCACTGTAGAAGCTATCAGCATTATTAAGAATAAAGCATTCATCCCTATAACATCAACGGAAAAACACAAAACAAATATCATGGGAGTGAGCATACCTTTGTGTTAGTGCTTCTTTGAGTCTTCCCCAACTAGTTGTCCTATTGAACCTAGACCATGGGATCTCCAATGTTGCTAGGTTAGGTTTCCGCAAGGTGGTGACTCATTGTGTTGGCTTTAAGCCCATTCCCCTCGATGTGAAGAGAACTTGCTCTCTACTCAGGCCTTTTGTCAAGGGATCAGCTATATTTTCCTTTGACTTTATGTAACTAATGGAAATGATTCCATTCTTCAGCAAGTCTCGTATTGTAATATGTCTGCGCCTAATGTGTCTCGACTTGCCATTGTATATTTGACTTTGTGCTCTAGTAAGAGCAGCCATACTATCACAATGTATGCCAATGGCAGTAACAGGTTGAGGCCACAGAGGAATACCTTCTAGGAAGCTTTTAAGCCATTCAGCTTCTTCAGCAGCTTTATCTAAAGCAACAAACTCTGCTTCCATTGTAGAACGAGTATTCACAGTTTGCTTAGATGATTTCCAAGAGATAGCAGCTCCACCAAGAGTGAACACATATCCACTTGTGGATTTTGCCTCAGAAGTATTGGAAATCCAATTTGCATCACAATACCCTTCAAGAACAGGAGGATATTTCGTGTAATGCAGTCCATAGTTCATTGTATGCTTTAAATATCTAAGCACTCTTACTAATGCATACCAATGATCTTTCCCAGGATTGTGGGAGTAACGACTCAATCTACTTACACTATAAGCCAAGTCCGGTCTAGTACAATTCATAATATACATCAAGCTGCCGAGAACTTGAGTATATTCTAACTGAGCTACAGTATCACCTTTATTCTTCTTTAGATGACTAGAAGCATCAAATGGGGTGACAACCGGCTTGTCATCATAGTGTCCAAACTTCTTGAGTACACTTTCAATATAATGGGACTGAGTAAGAGTATATCCATCTGGTCTTCTTTGAACTCTTACACCAAGGATCACATCTACTACTCCCAAGTCTTTCATGGAAAAGGAGGAGTGTAGCATTTTCTTGGTTTGATTGATCACATCCAGATTAGTACCCATTATAAGCATATCATCCACATACAAGCATATGATGACATAAGCATTCTTGTATTGTTTGACATAAACACATTTATCACATTCATTTATTCTAAATCCATTAGAGAGTAATGTGTTGTCAAACTTCTCGTGCCATTGCTTTGGAGCCTGTTTTAGTCCATAAAGTGATCTAACTAACTTACAGACTTTGTTTTCTTGACCTTTAACCACAAACCCTTCAGGTTGATTCATATATATCTCTTCATCTAGTTCACCATACAAGAAGGCAGTTTTCACATCCATTTGGTGTATTTCCAAATTATGAATGGATGCAATTGCTACTAATGTGCGAATTGATGTAATTCTTGTAACAGGTGAATAGGTGTCAAAGAAGTCTTGACCCTCTTTTTGACGATACCCTTTAGCTACTAAACGAGCTTTGTACTTCTCTATGGTACCATCAGGTCTAAACTTCTTCTTGAATATCCATTTGTGCCCAATTGGTTTTTGCCCATGTGGCAAATCCACCAATTTCCAAGTGTTATTTTGCACAATGGAGTCAATCTCACTTTTGATTGCCTCTTTCCAGTAAGGAGCTTCAGAGGAGTCCATAGCTTCCTTATATGTTTGTGGTTCCTTATTCACTACATAGGTCATGTAATCAGGTCCAAAATCTTTGGCTATTTTGCCCCGTTTGCTTCTTCTAGGTTCTAAGTTGTCTTCTTGAACCTTTGAAGAATTCTCTTCATTTGATTGTAAACTTTTGTCTGGAATCGTATCATTCAGTCCATCATCTAGAGGTCTTTTCCTAGAGTAGGTAACCTCTTTTCCTTTATCCTTAAAAGGAAAAGTATTTTCAAAGAATTCAGCCTCTGCTGATTCCATGATGGTTTGGTTATGGATCTCATCAACATGTGATTTATACACAAGAAACCTGTATGCTGCACTATTCATGGCAGGGCCAAGATAGATGCAATCTATGGTTTTTGGTCCAAGTTTAGTCCTCTTAGGAAGAGGTACTTGAACCTTAGCAAGGCAACCCCACACTTTCATCCTTTTATAAGAGGGTAACCTCCCTTTCCATAGATGATATGGTGATTTATCACTCTTTTTATGAGGAATTCTATTAAGTATTGTATTTGCTGCAAGACATGCTTCTCCCCACAGATTATGTGGTGCTCCAGAAGTAATTAACATTGAATTAATCATGTTTTTCAATGTTCTATTCTTTCTTTCTGCCACTCCATTTTGTTGAGGAGTATATGGAGCAGTTGTTTGATGTATAATACCGTTTAAAGAACAAAATTCAGCAAAGTCTTTGGATTCATATTCTCCTCCTCGATCAGACCTTAGAATTTTGATCTTTTTGTCAAGTTGATTTTCAACTTCAGCCTTGTAATTCTTAAAATAATTCAAGGCTTCATCTTTGGTATTTAACAAATAAATATAACAATACTTACTGCAATCATCAATAAAGGATATATAATAATTCTTTCCTCCTCTTGTAGGTGTTGCTCTAAAATCACATAAATCAGAGTGGATTAAGCCAAGTATTTCATTAGATTTTTCAACCGATTTATGAGGATGTTGTGTAAATTTTGATTCTACACAAACCTCACATTTTATATTTTTATCTAACGAACATTTTGGTAACATGCTAAGTTTTGCCATTCTTTGAATAGAACGAAAATTAACATGTCCCAAACGAGAATGCCACAAAATTGAAGGATCATGCATATACATAGAAGAGGGGCTAGTAGTGCCCATTATTGCATTAGCATTAATATTGGTTACATCATTGTTTGGTGTTTCAACACCATAGTACAAAGGTAATACACTGACTTTGAAGAGACCCTCACTAAGGTATCCCTTTCCAACATACATCCCACCCTTGGTGAGAACAAATTTATCAGATTCAAATACAAGTTTGAAACCTTTGTTACTAAGAATAGGACCAGAAATCAAATTCTTAGTAATTTCAGGAACATGCAAGACATCACATAAAACAAGTTCTTTTTCAGAAGTCAATTGTAGTTTCACTTTTCCCTTTCCTTCAACTTTTGCAGTAGAGCCATTCCCCATAAACATTGGTTCAGAATCCGAGACTTTCTGGTATGTAGAAAACATGGTTCGGGAGTTGCAAATGTGCCTTGTGGCTCCAGTATCAATCCACCAATCCACACAATTGCTAACCATGTTGGTTTGAATCACAGCAACAAATTGATTTGGTGATTCAACCATGTTGGCTTGACCAGAATTTCCTCCACCAGAATTGCCACCATTGTTTCCATTGTTTCCTCCATTGTTCCCTCGATTATTTCCTCCATTGTTTCCTCCTTGACCCCTCCTGAATCTGCAATCTTTGGCCTTGTGTCCAATTTTGCCACAAACATAGCATGGACCAGAATTCTTCTTGAAATTCTTCTTGTTAGGGCCATGATTTTTGCCATCTTTGGAAGAGTTTTTGGAGCCTTGCTTCCCTTTCTTGTTGTTGTGCTTTGTCCTTGAAGTACTTGCTTCTCCAACAAAGTTTGCACTTGGTTCCAAGGAATTTGCATCTGCCTTCTCATTCAATCTGTTATCTTCTTCCACACGAATTCTCAACACAAGTTGCTCAAAACTCATGTCATCAGTTAAGTGCTTAAGATATAATTTGAAATTCTTCCAAGAAGGAGGAAGTTTTTCAATGATTGAACCAACAAGAAAATTAGAGTTTATACCCATACCTTCAACTTCAAGATCATGTGCAATGACTTGAATTTCCTCCACTTGTTTGAGGACAGATTTGGTATCCACCATCTTGAAATTCATGAACTTTCCAATCACGAATTTCTTGGAACATGCCACTTCTGTTTTGTATTTCTTTTCCAGTGATTCCCATATCTCTCTTGCAGTAGTCATGGTAGAGTAGATATCATAGAGAGAATCATCCAGGGCATTTAGAATATAATTTCTGCAATTATATTCATTTGTGTTCCAAGTTTCCACAGCCCTTTGATGTTCTGCCATTTGGGCTTCACTGGGTGGTGTTGTTCCTTCTGCAGTGGTTGTACCAATAGGAGGAGAGGGAGAATCATCAGTGAGAACATTGGAAACATGAAGAGTTGTTAGATAAAACAACATCTTCTGTTGCCATCTTCGAAAATCTGAGCCTTTGAATTTCTCAGGCTTTTCCACATGTGTTTTGATGATGGATTGTTGATCCATTCTTCCACTTTTTAATTTCTGTCTTAGATTGTTAATACAGAAGTATACAATCAACAAAATTAACAGAAATAAAACAAACGAAATTGAAATATATGTATGAAATATACAAGAATCAGTTTGCAGAAAACATACTTGATGGTTTATGCTTACAACAGAAACACAAAAACGAAATTATGTAGATTGAGGCCTGCAAATTGCAGTGTCCTAAGACAGAAATTTCCCTGGTGGGGATCTGTCTAGAGGATACAACAATCAATCAAGAACTTCTCTTGATTCTGACGAAATTCCTATGTTCCCTTCATCTTTGGAAGAACGAATTTTTAAAGAGAATTCTGTGGTGTGAATGATGATGTTTTTCAACCCCTTTCAGATGAATGAAACAGGTATTTATAGGTATTAGTTATGACAGTTGGAAACTGTCAAAACCGAAAATAACTGTTAAAAACCTGTCATTCAGTAATTACGAATTTAATAATAAAAAAATAAAAATTAATTTCGTAATTAAAAATTATCTAATTAATCAGGAAGACCCCAAGAGCCCCAAGGCCCAAGGCCCATCTTTTGACCATTAAATATTCTCTTGATATTAGCCCATTTTCAATCCAATTAGGCTAATCCAACACCACAACCCAAGCCCAATATGCTTAACCCCTTACTTGACCCATTTAGTTAAATGAGTAGGACTAGACATATAAGGTGGGAGAAGGTTTTCTCTTCCACCAATGTGGGATAAGTCCCACATTGTAATTTTGTAGTCAAAGTTCCAACAATACCCCACATTTTCTATTCAAACTCCAATAATACCCCACATTTGAATAGAAAATAAGTGAACTTTGATATTCAAATAAGGGAAGTAAGATATGACATGCATCTGAATAGGTGTTGTAAAACTTGAACCTTTCATAGTGAGTACTACTTGGATCTACTTTGTGGGTAGTGAACTAGAGTCTTGAACTAACCACTTTTTATAGTAGAATAAAAAACAAGAAGTATCACACATATCATATCTAAGCATAGATCATTTCTTACCGTTGTGTTCATTTCGGTCATGAACGATCCTTTCTTCATGAGACTTTTAGAGAGCTTTAGCCATATCAGCTCCCAAAGATGCGACCTCACATCCATCTCACATAGGTAATGCTAATCTGGAATAATCCGTACTTATTCCACTGTAGAAGCTATCAGCATTATTAAGAATAAAGCATTCATCCCTATAACATCAACGGAAAAACACAAAACAAATATCATGGGAGTGAGCATACCTTTGTGTTAGTGCTTCTTTGAGTCTTCCCCAACTAGTTGTCCTATTGAACCTAGACCATGGGATCTCCAATGTTGCTAGGTTAGGTTTCCGCAAGGTGGTGACTCATTGTGTTGGCTTTAAGCCCATTCCCCTCGATGTGAAGAGAACTTGCTCTCTACTCAGGCCTTTTGTCAAGGGATCAGCTATATTTTCCTTTGACTTTATGTAACTAATGGAAATGATTCCATTCTTCAGCAAGTCTCGTATTGTAATATGTCTGCGCCTAATGTGTCTCGACTTGCCATTGTATATTTGACTTTGTGCTCTAGTAAGAGCAGCCATACTATCACAATGTATGCCAATGGCAGTAACAGGTTGAGGCCACAGAGGAATACCTTCTAGGAAGCTTTTAAGCCATTCAGCTTCTTCAGCAGCTTTATCTAAAGCAACAAACTCTGCTTCCATTGTAGAACGAGTATTCACAGTTTGCTTAGATGATTTCCAAGAGATAGCAGCTCCACCAAGAGTGAACACATATCCACTTGTGGATTTTGCCTCAGAAGTATTGGAAATCCAATTTGCATCACAATACCCTTCAAGAACAGGAGGATATTTCGTGTAATGCAGTCCATAGTTCATTGTATGCTTTAAATATCTAAGCACTCTTACTAATGCATACCAATGATCTTTCCCAGGATTGTGGGAGTAACGACTCAATCTACTTACACTATAAGCCAAGTCCGGTCTAGTACAATTCATAATATACATCAAGCTGCCGAGAACTTGAGTATATTCTAACTGAGCTACAGTATCACCTTTATTCTTCTTTAGATGACTAGAAGCATCAAATGGGGTGACAACCGGCTTGTCATCATAGTGTCCAAACTTCTTGAGTACACTTTCAATATAATGGGACTGAGTAAGAGTATATCCATCTGGTCTTCTTTGAACTCTTACACCAAGGATCACATCTACTACTCCCAAGTCTTTCATGGAAAAGGAGGAGTGTAGCATTTTCTTGGTTTGATTGATCACATCCAGATTAGTACCCATTATAAGCATATCATCCACATACAAGCATATGATGACATAAGCATTCTTGTATTGTTTGACATAAACACATTTATCACATTCATTTATTCTAAATCCATTAGAGAGTAATGTGTTGTCAAACTTCTCGTGCCATTGCTTTGGAGCCTGTTTTAGTCCATAAAGTGATCTAACTAACTTACAGACTTTGTTTTCTTGACCTTTAACCACAAACCCTTCAGGTTGATTCATATATATCTCTTCATCTAGTTCACCATACAAGAAGGCAGTTTTCACATCCATTTGGTGTATTTCCAAATTATGAATGGATGCAATTGCTACTAATGTGCGAATTGATGTAATTCTTGTAACAGGTGAATAGGTGTCAAAGAAGTCTTGACCCTCTTTTTGACGATACCCTTTAGCTACTAAACGAGCTTTGTACTTCTCTATGGTACCATCAGGTCTAAACTTCTTCTTGAATATCCATTTGTGCCCAATTGGTTTTTGCCCATGTGGCAAATCCACCAATTTCCAAGTGTTATTTTGCACAATGGAGTCAATCTCACTTTTGATTGCCTCTTTCCAGTAAGGAGCTTCAGAGGAGTCCATAGCTTCCTTATATGTTTGTGGTTCCTTATTCACTACATAGGTCATGTAATCAGGTCCAAAATCTTTGGCTATTTTGCCCCGTTTGCTTCTTCTAGGTTCTAAGTTGTCTTCTTGAACCTTTGAAGAATTCTCTTCATTTGATTGTAAACTTTTGTCTGGAATCGTATCATTCAGTCCATCATCTAGAGGTCTTTTCCTAGAGTAGGTAACCTCTTTTCCTTTATCCTTAAAAGGAAAAGTATTTTCAAAGAATTCAGCCTCTGCTGATTCCATGATGGTTTGGTTATGGATCTCATCAACATGTGATTTATACACAAGAAACCTGTATGCTGCACTATTCATGGCAGGGCCAGGATAGATGCAATCTATGGTTTTTGGTCCAAGTTTAGTCCTCTTAGGAAGAGGTACTTGAACCTTAGCAAGGCAACCCCACACTTTCATCCTTTTATAAGAGGGTAACCTCCCTTTCCATAGATGATATGGTGATTTATCACTCTTTTTATGAGGAATTCTATTAAGTATTGTATTTGCTGCAAGACATGCTTCTCCCCACAGATTATGTGGTGCTCCAGAAGTAATTAACATTGAATTAATCATGTTTTTCAATGTTCTATTCTTTCTTTCTGCCACTCCATTTTGTTGAGGAGTATATGGAGCAGTTGTTTGATGTATAATACCGTTTAAAGAACAAAATTCAGCAAAGTCTTTGGATTCATATTCTCCTCCTCGATCAGACCTTAGAATTTTGATCTTTTTGTCAAGTTGATTTTCAACTTCAGCCTTGTAATTCTTAAAATAATTCAAGGCTTCATCTTTGGTATTTAACAAATAAATATAACAATACTTACTGCAATCATCAATAAAGGATATATAATAATTCTTTCCTCCTCTTGTAGGTGTTGCTCTAAAATCACATAAATCAGAGTGGATTAAGCCAAGTATTTCATTAGATTTTTCAACCGATTTATGAGGATGTTGTGTAAATTTTGATTCTACACAAACCTCACATTTTATATTTTTATCTAACGAACATTTTGGTAACATGCTAAGTTTTGCCATTCTTTGAATAGAACGAAAATTAACATGTCCCAAACGAGAATGCCACAAAATTGAAGGATCATGCATATACATAGAAGAGGGGCTAGTAGTGCCCATTATTGCATTAGCATTAATATTGGTTACATCATTGTTTGGTGTTTCAACACCATAGTACAAAGGTAATACACTGACTTTGAAGAGACCCTCACTAAGGTATCCCTTTCCAACATACATCCCACCCTTGGTGAGAACAAATTTATCAGATTCAAATACAAGTTTGAAACCTTTGTTACTAAGAATAGGACCAGAAATCAAATTCTTAGTAATTTCAGGAACATGCAAGACATCACATAAAACAAGTTCTTTTTCAGAAGTCAATTGTAGTTTCACTTTTCCCTTTCCTTCAACTTTTGCAGTAGAGCCATTCCCCATAAACATTGGTTCAGAATCCGAGACTTTCTGGTATGTAGAAAACATGGTTCGGGAGTTGCAAATGTGCCTTGTGGCTCCAGTATCAATCCACCAATCCACACAATTGCTAACCATGTTGGTTTGAATCACAGCAACAAATTGATTTGGTGATTCAACCATGTTGGCTTGACCAGAATTTCCTCCACCAGAATTGCCACCATTGTTTCCATTGTTTCCTCCATTGTTCCCTCGATTATTTCCTCCATTGTTTCCTCCTTGACCCCTCCTGAATCTGCAATCTTTGGCCTTGTGTCCAATTTTGCCACAAACATAGCATGGACCAGAATTCTTCTTGAAATTCTTCTTGTTAGGGCCATGATTTTTGCCATCTTTGGAAGAGTTTTTGGAGCCTTGCTTCCCTTTCTTGTTGTTGTGCTTTGTCCTTGAAGTACTTGCTTCTCCAACAAAGTTTGCACTTGGTTCCAAGGAATTTGCATCTGCCTTCTCATTCAATCTGTTATCTTCTTCCACACGAATTCTCAACACAAGTTGCTCAAAACTCATGTCATCAGTTAAGTGCTTAAGATATAATTTGAAATTCTTCCAAGAAGGAGGAAGTTTTTCAATGATTGAACCAACAAGAAAATTAGAGTTTATACCCATACCTTCAACTTCAAGATCATGTGCAATGACTTGAATTTCCTCCACTTGTTTGAGGACAGATTTGGTATCCACCATCTTGAAATTCATGAACTTTCCAATCACGAATTTCTTGGAACATGCCACTTCTGTTTTGTATTTCTTTTCCAGTGATTCCCATATCTCTCTTGCAGTAGTCATGGTAGAGTAGATATCATAGAGAGAATCATCCAGGGCATTTAGAATATAATTTCTGCAATTATATTCATTTGTGTTCCAAGTTTCCACAGCCCTTTGATGTTCTGCCATTTGGGCTTCACTGGGTGGTGTTGTTCCTTCTGCAGTGGTTGTACCAATAGGAGGAGAGGGAGAATCATTAGTGAGAACATTGGAAACATGAAGAGTTGTTAGATAAAACAACATCTTCTGTTGCCATCTTCGAAAATCTGAGCCTTTGAATTTCTCAGGCTTTTCCACATGTGTTTTGATGATGGATTGTTGATCCATTCTTCCACTTTTTAATTTCTGTCTTAGATTGTTAATACAGAAGTATACAATCAACAAAATTAACAGAAATAAAACAAACGAAATTGAAATATATGTATGAAATATACAAGAATCAGTTTGCAGAAAACATACTTGATGGTTTATGCTTACAACAGAAACACAAAAACGAAATTATGTAGATTGAGGCCTGCAAATTGCAGTGTCCTAAGACAGAAATTTCCCTGGTGGGGATCTGTCTAGAGGATACAACAATCAATCAAGAACTTCTCTTGATTCTGACGAAATTCCTATGTTCCCTTCATCTTTGGAAGAACGAATTTTTAAAGAGAATTCTGTGGTGTGAATGATGATGTTTTTCAACCCCTTTCAGATGAATGAAACAGGTATTTATAGGTATTAGTTATGACAGTTGGAAACTGTCAAAACCGAAAATAACTGTTAAAAACCTGTCATTCAGTAATTACGAATTTAATAATAAAAAAATAAAAATTAATTTCGTAATTAAAAATTATCTAATTAATCAGGAAGACCCCAAGAGCCCCAAGGCCCAAGGCCCATCTTTTGACCATTAAATATTCTCTTGATATTAGCCCATTTTCAATCCAATTAGGCTAATCCAACACCACAACCCAAGCCCAATATGCTTAACCCCTTACTTGACCCATTTAGTTAAATGAGTAGGACTAGACATATAAGGTGGGAGAAGGTTTTCTCTTCCACCAATGTGGGATAAGTCCCACATTGTAATTTTGTAGTCAAAGTTCCAACAATACCCCACATTTTCTATTCAAACTCCAATAATACCCCACATTTGAATAGAAAATAAGTGAACTTTGATATTCAAATAAGGGAAGTAAGATATGACATGCATCTGAATAGGTGTTGTAAAACTTGAACCTTTCATAGTGAGTACTACTTGGATCTACTTTGTGGGTAGTGAACTAGAGTCTTGAACTAACCACTTTTTATAGTAGAATAAAAAACAAGAAGTATCACACATATCATATCTAAGCATAGATCATTTCTTACCGTTGTGTTCATTTCGGTCATGAACGATCCTTTCTTCATGAGACTTTTAGAGAGCTTTAGCCATATCAGCTCCCAAAGATGCGACCTCACATCCATCTCACATAGGTAATGCTAATCTGGAATAATCCGTACTTATTCCACTGTAGAAGCTATCAGCATTATTAAGAATAAAGCATTCATCCCTATAACATCAACGGAAAAACACAAAACAAATATCATGGGAGTGAGCATACCTTTGTGTTAGTGCTTCTTTGAGTCTTCCCCAACTAGTTGTCCTATTGAACCTAGACCATGGGATCTCCAATGTTGCTAGGTTAGGTTTCCGCAAGGTGGTGACTCATTGTGTTGGCTTTAAGCCCATTCCCCTCGATGTGAAGAGAACTTGCTCTCTACTCAGGCCTTTTGTCAAGGGATCAGCTATATTTTCCTTTGACTTTATGTAACTAATGGAAATGATTCCATTCTTCAGCAAGTCTCGTATTGTAATATGTCTGCGCCTAATGTGTCTCGACTTGCCATTGTATATTTGACTTTGTGCTCTAGTAAGAGCAGCCATACTATCACAATGTATGCCAATGGCAGTAACAGGTTGAGGCCACAGAGGAATACCTTCTAGGAAGCTTTTAAGCCATTCAGCTTCTTCAGCAGCTTTATCTAAAGCAACAAACTCTGCTTCCATTGTAGAACGAGTATTCACAGTTTGCTTAGATGATTTCCAAGAGATAGCAGCTCCACCAAGAGTGAACACATATCCACTTGTGGATTTTGCCTCAGAAGTATTGGAAATCCAATTTGCATCACAATACCCTTCAAGAACAGGAGGATATTTCGTGTAATGCAGTCCATAGTTCATTGTATGCTTTAAATATCTAAGCACTCTTACTAATGCATACCAATGATCTTTCCCAGGATTGTGGGAGTAACGACTCAATCTACTTACACTATAAGCCAAGTCCGGTCTAGTACAATTCATAATATACATCAAGCTGCCGAGAACTTGAGTATATTCTAACTGAGCTACAGTATCACCTTTATTCTTCTTTAGATGACTAGAAGCATCAAATGGGGTGACAACCGGCTTGTCATCATAGTGTCCAAACTTCTTGAGTACACTTTCAATATAATGGGACTGAGTAAGAGTATATCCATCTGGTCTTCTTTGAACTCTTACACCAAGGATCACATCTACTACTCCCAAGTCTTTCATGGAAAAGGAGGAGTGTAGCATTTTCTTGGTTTGATTGATCACATCCAGATTAGTACCCATTATAAGCATATCATCCACATACAAGCATATGATGACATAAGCATTCTTGTATTGTTTGACATAAACACATTTATCACATTCATTTATTCTAAATCCATTAGAGAGTAATGTGTTGTCAAACTTCTCGTGCCATTGCTTTGGAGCCTGTTTTAGTCCATAAAGTGATCTAACTAACTTACAGACTTTGTTTTCTTGACCTTTAACCACAAACCCTTCAGGTTGATTCATATATATCTCTTCATCTAGTTCACCATACAAGAAGGCAGTTTTCACATCCATTTGGTGTATTTCCAAATTATGAATGGATGCAATTGCTACTAATGTGCGAATTGATGTAATTCTTGTAACAGGTGAATAGGTGTCAAAGAAGTCTTGACCCTCTTTTTGACGATACCCTTTAGCTACTAAACGAGCTTTGTACTTCTCTATGGTACCATCAGGTCTAAACTTCTTCTTGAATATCCATTTGTGCCCAATTGGTTTTTGCCCATGTGGCAAATCCACCAATTTCCAAGTGTTATTTTGCACAATGGAGTCAATCTCACTTTTGATTGCCTCTTTCCAGTAAGGAGCTTCAGAGGAGTCCATAGCTTCCTTATATGTTTGTGGTTCCTTATTCACTACATAGGTCATGTAATCAGGTCCAAAATCTTTGGCTATTTTGCCCCGTTTGCTTCTTCTAGGTTCTAAGTTGTCTTCTTGAACCTTTGAAGAATTCTCTTCATTTGATTGTAAACTTTTGTCTGGAATCGTATCATTCAGTCCATCATCTAGAGGTCTTTTCCTAGAGTAGGTAACCTCTTTTCCTTTATCCTTAAAAGGAAAAGTATTTTCAAAGAATTCAGCCTCTGCTGATTCCATGATGGTTTGGTTATGGATCTCATCAACATGTGATTTATACACAAGAAACCTGTATGCTGCACTATTCATGGCAGGGCCAAGATAGATGCAATCTATGGTTTTTGGTCCAAGTTTAGTCCTCTTAGGAAGAGGTACTTGAACCTTAGCAAGGCAACCCCACACTTTCATCCTTTTATAAGAGGGTAACCTCCCTTTCCATAGATGATATGGTGATTTATCACTCTTTTTATGAGGAATTCTATTAAGTATTGTATTTGCTGCAAGACATGCTTCTCCCCACAGATTATGTGGTGCTCCAGAAGTAATTAACATTGAATTAATCATGTTTTTCAATGTTCTATTCTTTCTTTCTGCCACTCCATTTTGTTGAGGAGTATATGGAGCAGTTGTTTGATGTATAATACCGTTTAAAGAACAAAATTCAGCAAAGTCTTTGGATTCATATTCTCCTCCTCGATCAGACCTTAGAATTTTGATCTTTTTGTCAAGTTGATTTTCAACTTCAGCCTTGTAATTCTTAAAATAATTCAAGGCTTCATCTTTGGTATTTAACAAATAAATATAACAATACTTACTGCAATCATCAATAAAGGATATATAATAATTCTTTCCTCCTCTTGTAGGTGTTGCTCTAAAATCACATAAATCAGAGTGGATTAAGCCAAGTATTTCATTAGATTTTTCAACCGATTTATGAGGATGTTGTGTAAATTTTGATTCTACACAAACCTCACATTTTATATTTTTATCTAACGAACATTTTGGTAACATGCTAAGTTTTGCCATTCTTTGAATAGAACGAAAATTAACATGTCCCAAACGAGAATGCCACAAAATTGAAGGATCATGCATATACATAGAAGAGGGGCTAGTAGTGCCCATTATTGCATTAGCATTAATATTGGTTACATCATTGTTTGGTGTTTCAACACCATAGTACAAAGGTAATACACTGACTTTGAAGAGACCCTCACTAAGGTATCCCTTTCCAACATACATCCCACCCTTGGTGAGAACAAATTTATCAGATTCAAATACAAGTTTGAAACCTTTGTTACTAAGAATAGGACCAGAAATCAAATTCTTAGTAATTTCAGGAACATGCAAGACATCACATAAAACAAGTTCTTTTTCAGAAGTCAATTGTAGTTTCACTTTTCCCTTTCCTTCAACTTTTGCAGTAGAGCCATTCCCCATAAACATTGGTTCAGAATCCGAGACTTTCTGGTATGTAGAAAACATGGTTCGGGAGTTGCAAATGTGCCTTGTGGCTCCAGTATCAATCCACCAATCCACACAATTGCTAACCATGTTGGTTTGAATCACAGCAACAAATTGATTTGGTGATTCAACCATGTTGGCTTGACCAGAATTTCCTCCACCAGAATTGCCACCATTGTTTCCATTGTTTCCTCCATTGTTCCCTCGATTATTTCCTCCATTGTTTCCTCCTTGACCCCTCCTGAATCTGCAATCTTTGGCCTTGTGTCCAATTTTGCCACAAACATAGCATGGACCAGAATTCTTCTTGAAATTCTTCTTGTTAGGGCCATGATTTTTGCCATCTTTGGAAGAGTTTTTGGAGCCTTGCTTCCCTTTCTTGTTGTTGTGCTTTGTCCTTGAAGTACTTGCTTCTCCAACAAAGTTTGCACTTGGTTCCAAGGAATTTGCATCTGCCTTCTCATTCAATCTGTTATCTTCTTCCACACGAATTCTCAACACAAGTTGCTCAAAACTCATGTCATCAGTTAAGTGCTTAAGATATAATTTGAAATTCTTCCAAGAAGGAGGAAGTTTTTCAATGATTGAACCAACAAGAAAATTAGAGTTTATACCCATACCTTCAACTTCAAGATCATGTGCAATGACTTGAATTTCCTCCACTTGTTTGAGGACAGATTTGGTATCCACCATCTTGAAATTCATGAACTTTCCAATCACGAATTTCTTGGAACATGCCACTTCTGTTTTGTATTTCTTTTCCAGTGATTCCCATATCTCTCTTGCAGTAGTCATGGTAGAGTAGATATCATAGAGAGAATCATCCAGGGCATTTAGAATATAATTTCTGCAATTATATTCATTTGTGTTCCAAGTTTCCACAGCCCTTTGATGTTCTGCCATTTGGGCTTCACTGGGTGGTGTTGTTCCTTCTGCAGTGGTTGTACCAATAGGAGGAGAGGGAGAATCATCAGTGAGAACATTGGAAACATGAAGAGTTGTTAGATAAAACAACATCTTCTGTTGCCATCTTCGAAAATCTGAGCCTTTGAATTTCTCAGGCTTTTCCACATGTGTTTTGATGATGGATTGTTGATCCATTCTTCCACTTTTTAATTTCTGTCTTAGATTGTTAATACAGAAGTATACAATCAACAAAATTAACAGAAATAAAACAAACGAAATTGAAATATATGTATGAAATATACAAGAATCAGTTTGCAGAAAACATACTTGATGGTTTATGCTTACAACAGAAACACAAAAACGAAATTATGTAGATTGAGGCCTGCAAATTGCAGTGTCCTAAGACAGAAATTTCCCTGGTGGGGATCTGTCTAGAGGATACAACAATCAATCAAGAACTTCTCTTGATTCTGACGAAATTCCTATGTTCCCTTCATCTTTGGAAGAACGAATTTTTAAAGAGAATTCTGTGGTGTGAATGATGATGTTTTTCAACCCCTTTCAGATGAATGAAACAGGTATTTATAGGTATTAGTTATGACAGTTGGAAACTGTCAAAACCGAAAATAACTGTTAAAAACCTGTCATTCAGTAATTACGAATTTAATAATAAAAAAATAAAAATTAATTTCGTAATTAAAAATTATCTAATTAATCAGGAAGACCCCAAGAGCCCCAAGGCCCAAGGCCCATCTTTTGACCATTAAATATTCTCTTGATATTAGCCCATTTTCAATCCAATTAGGCTAATCCAACACCACAACCCAAGCCCAATATGCTTAACCCCTTACTTGACCCATTTAGTTAAATGAGTAGGACTAGACATATAAGGTGGGAGAAGGTTTTCTCTTCCACCAATGTGGGATAAGTCCCACATTGTAATTTTGTAGTCAAAGTTCCAACAATACCCCACATTTTCTATTCAAACTCCAATAATACCCCACATTTGAATAGAAAATAAGTGAACTTTGATATTCAAATAAGGGAAGTAAGATATGACATGCATCTGAATAGGTGTTGTAAAACTTGAACCTTTCATAGTGAGTACTACTTGGATCTACTTTGTGGGTAGTGAACTAGAGTCTTGAACTAACCACTTTTTATAGTAGAATAAAAAACAAGAAGTATCACACATATCATATCTAAGCATAGATCATTTCTTACCGTTGTGTTCATTTCGGTCATGAACGATCCTTTCTTCATGAGACTTTTAGAGAGCTTTAGCCATATCAGCTCCCAAAGATGCGACCTCACATCCATCTCACATAGGTAATGCTAATCTGGAATAATCCGTACTTATTCCACTGTAGAAGCTATCAGCATTATTAAGAATAAAGCATTCATCCCTATAACATCAACGGAAAAACACAAAACAAATATCATGGGAGTGAGCATACCTTTGTGTTAGTGCTTCTTTGAGTCTTCCCCAACTAGTTGTCCTATTGAACCTAGACCATGGGATCTCCAATGTTGCTAGGTTAGGTTTCCGCAAGGTGGTGACTCATTGTGTTGGCTTTAAGCCCATTCCCCTCGATGTGAAGAGAACTTGCTCTCTACTCAGGCCTTTTGTCAAGGGATCAGCTATATTTTCCTTTGACTTTATGTAACTAATGGAAATGATTCCATTCTTCAGCAAGTCTCGTATTGTAATATGTCTGCGCCTAATGTGTCTCGACTTGCCATTGTATATTTGACTTTGTGCTCTAGTAAGAGCAGCCATACTATCACAATGTATGCCAATGGCAGTAACAGGTTGAGGCCACAGAGGAATACCTTCTAGGAAGCTTTTAAGCCATTCAGCTTCTTCAGCAGCTTTATCTAAAGCAACAAACTCTGCTTCCATTGTAGAACGAGTATTCACAGTTTGCTTAGATGATTTCCAAGAGATAGCAGCTCCACCAAGAGTGAACACATATCCACTTGTGGATTTTGCCTCAGAAGTATTGGAAATCCA
Source organism: Lactuca sativa (assembly GCF_002870075.4). NCBI lineage: Eukaryota > Viridiplantae > Streptophyta > Magnoliopsida > Asterales > Asteraceae > Lactuca > Lactuca sativa. Next base: position 18,938 of record NW_026440203.1, on the reverse strand, counting down.
ATTTGCATCACAATACCCTTCAAGAACAGGAGGATATTTCGTGTAATGCAGTCCATAGTTCATTGTATGCTTTAAATATCTAAGCACTCTTACTAATGCATACCAATGATCTTTCCCAGGATTGTGGGAGTAACGACTCAATCTACTTACACTATAAGCCAAGTCCGGTCTAGTACAATTCATAATATACATCAAGCTGCCGAGAACTTGAGTATATTCTAACTGAGCTACAGTATCACCTTTATTCTTCTTTAGATGACTAGAAGCATCAAATGGGGTGACAACCGGCTTGTCATCATAGTGTCCAAACTTCTTGAGTACACTTTCAATATAATGGGACTGAGTAAGAGTATATCCATCTGGTCTTCTTTGAACTCTTACACCAAGGATCACATCTACTACTCCCAAGTCTTTCATGGAAAAGGAGGAGTGTAGCATTTTCTTGGTTTGATTGATCACATCCAGATTAGTACCCATTATAAGCATATCATCCACATACAAGCATATGATGACATAAGCATTCTTGTATTGTTTGACATAAACACATTTATCACATTCATTTATTCTAAATCCATTAGAGAGTAATGTGTTGTCAAACTTCTCGTGCCATTGCTTTGGAGCCTGTTTTAGTCCATAAAGTGATCTAACTAACTTACAGACTTTGTTTTCTTGACCTTTAACCACAAACCCTTCAGGTTGATTCATATATATCTCTTCATCTAGTTCACCATACAAGAAGGCAGTTTTCACATCCATTTGGTGTATTTCCAAATTATGAATGGATGCAATTGCTACTAATGTGCGAATTGATGTAATTCTTGTAACAGGTGAATAGGTGTCAAAGAAGTCTTGACCCTCTTTTTGACGATACCCTTTAGCTACTAAACGAGCTTTGTACTTCTCTATGGTACCATCAGGTCTAAACTTCTTCTTGAATATCCATTTGTGCCCAATTGGTTTTTGCCCATGTGGCAAATCCACCAATTTCCAAGTGTTATTTTGCACAATGGAGTCAATCTCACTTTTGATTGCCTCTTTCCAGTAAGGAGCTTCAGAGGAGTCCATAGCTTCCTTATATGTTTGTGGTTCCTTATTCACTACATAGGTCATGTAATCAGGTCCAAAATCTTTGGCTATTTTGCCCCGTTTGCTTCTTCTAGGTTCTAAGTTGTCTTCTTGAACCTTTGAAGAATTCTCTTCATTTGATTGTAAACTTTTGTCTGGAATCGTATCATTCAGTTCATCATCTAGAGGTCTTTTCCTAGAGTAGGTAACCTCTTTTCCTTTATCCTTAAAAGGAAAAGTATTTTCAAAGAATTCAGCCTCTGCTGATTCCATGATGGTTTGGTTATGGATCTCATCAACATGTGATTTATACACAAGAAACCTGTATGCTGCACTATTCATGGCAGGGCCAAGATAGATGCAATCTATGGTTTTTGGTCCAAGTTTAGTCCTCTTAGGAAGAGGTACTTGAACCTTAGCAAGGCAACCCCACACTTTCATCCTTTTATAAGAGGGTAACCTCCCTTTCCATAGATGATATGGTGATTTATCACTCTTTTTATGAGGAATTCTATTAAGTATTGTATTTGCTGCAAGACATGCTTCTCCCCACAGATTATGTGGTGCTCCAGAAGTAATTAACATTGAATTAATCATGTTTTTCAATGTTCTATTCTTTCTTTCTGCCACTCCATTTTGTTGAGGAGTATATGGAGCAGTTGTTTGATGTATAATACCGTTTAAAGAACAAAATTCAGCAAAGTCTTTGGATTCATATTCTCCTCCTCGATCAGACCTTAGAATTTTGATCTTTTTGTCAAGTTGATTTTCAACTTCAGCCTTGTAATTCTTAAAATAATTCAAGGCTTCATCTTTGGTATTTAACAAATAAATATAACAATACTTACTGCAATCATCAATAAAGGATATATAATAATTCTTTCCTCCTCTTGTAGGTGTTGCTCTAAAATCACATAAATCAGAGTGGATTAAGCCAAGTATTTCATTAGATTTTTCAACCGATTTATGAGGATGTTGTGTAAATTTTGATTCTACACAAACCTCACATTTTATATTTTTATCTAACGAACATTTTGGTAACATGCTAAGTTTTGCCATTCTTTGAATAGAACGAAAATTAACATGTCCCAAACGAGAATGCCACAAAATTGAAGGATCATGCATATACATAGAAGAGGGGCTAGTAGTGCCCATTATTGCATTAGCATTAATATTGGTTACATCATTGTTTGGTGTTTCAACACCATAGTACAAAGGTAATACACTGACTTTGAAGAGACCCTCACTAAGGTATCCCTTTCCAACATACATCCCACCCTTGGTGAGAACAAATTTATCAGATTCAAATACAAGTTTGAAACCTTTGTTACTAAGAATAGGACCAGAAATCAAATTCTTAGTAATTTCAGGAACATGCAAGACATCACATAAAACAAGTTCTTTTTCAGAAGTCAATTGTAGTTTCACTTTTCCCTTTCCTTCAACTTTTGCAGTAGAGCCATTCCCCATAAACATTGGTTCAGAATCCGAGACTTTCTGGTATGTAGAAAACATGGTTCGGGAGTTGCAAATGTGCCTTGTGGCTCCAGTATCAATCCACCAATCCACACAATTGCTAACCATGTTGGTTTGAATCACAGCAACAAATTGATTTGGTGATTCAACCATGTTGGCTTGACCAGAATTTCCTCCACCAGAATTGCCACCATTGTTTCCATTGTTTCCTCCATTGTTCCCTCGATTATTTCCTCCATTGTTTCCTCCTTGACCCCTCCTGAATCTGCAATCTTTGGCCTTGTGTCCAATTTTGCCACAAACATAGCATGGACCAGAATTCTTCTTGAAATTCTTCTTGTTAGGGCCATGATTTTTGCCATCTTTGGAAGAGTTTTTGGAGCCTTGCTTCCCTTTCTTGTTGTTGTGCTTTGTCCTTGAAGTACTTGCTTCTCCAACAAAGTTTGCACTTGGTTCCAAGGAATTTGCATCTGCCTTCTCATTCAATCTGTTATCTTCTTCCACACGAATTCTCAACACAAGTTGCTCAAAACTCATGTCATCAGTTAAGTGCTTAAGATATAATTTGAAATTCTTCCAAGAAGGAGGAAGTTTTTCAATGATTGAACCAACAAGAAAATTAGAGTTTATACCCATACCTTCAACTTCAAGATCATGTGCAATGACTTGAATTTCCTCCACTTGTTTGAGGACAGATTTGGTATCCACCATCTTGAAATTCATGAACTTTCCAATCACGAATTTCTTGGAACATGCCACTTCTGTTTTGTATTTCTTTTCCAGTGATTCCCATATCTCTCTTGCAGTAGTCATGGTAGAGTAGATATCATAGAGAGAATCATCCAGGGCATTTAGAATATAATTTCTGCAATTATATTCATTTGTGTTCCAAGTTTCCACAGCCCTTTGATGTTCTGCCATTTGGGCTTCACTGGGTGGTGTTGTTCCTTCTGCAGTGGTTGTACCAATAGGAGGAGAGGGAGAATCATCAGTGAGAACATTGGAAACATGAAGAGTTGTTAGATAAAACAACATCTTCTGTTGCCATCTTCGAAAATCTGAGCCTTTGAATTTCTCAGGCTTTTCCACATGTGTTTTGATGATGGATTGTTGATCCATTCTTCCACTTTTTAATTTCTGTCTTAGATTGTTAATACAGAAGTATACAATCAACAAAATTAACAGAAATAAAACAAACGAAATTGAAATATATGTATGAAATATACAAGAATCAGTTTGCAGAAAACATACTTGATGGTTTATGCTTACAACAGAAACACAAAAACGAAATTATGTAGATTGAGGCCTGCAAATTGCAGTGTCCTAAGACAGAAATTTCCCTGGTGGGGATCTGTCTAGAGGATACAACAATCAATCAAGAACTTCTCTTGATTCTGACGAAATTCCTATGTTCCCTTCATCTTTGGAAGAACGAATTTTTAAAGAGAATTCTGTGGTGTGAATGATGATGTTTTTCAACCCCTTTCAGATGAATGAAACAGGTATTTATAGGTATTAGTTATGACAGTTGGAAACTGTCAAAACCGAAAATAACTGTTAAAAACCTGTCATTCAGTAATTACGAATTTAATAATAAAAAAATAAAAATTAATTTCGTAATTAAAAATTATCTAATTAATCAGGAAGACCCCAAGAGCCCCAAGGCCCAAGGCCCATCTTTTGACCATTAAATATTCTCTTGATATTAGCCCATTTTCAATCCAATTAGGCTAATCCAACACCACAACCCAAGCCCAATATGCTTAACCCCTTACTTGACCCATTTAGTTAAATGAGTAGGACTAGACATATAAGGTGGGAGAAGGTTTTCTCTTCCACCAATGTGGGATAAGTCCCACATTGTAATTTTGTAGTCAAAGTTCCAACAATACCCCACATTTTCTATTCAAACTCCAATAATACCCCACATTTGAATAGAAAATAAGTGAACTTTGATATTCAAATAAGGGAAGTAAGATATGACATGCATCTGAATAGGTGTTGTAAAACTTGAACCTTTCATAGTGAGTACTACTTGGATCTACTTTGTGGGTAGTGAACTAGAGTCTTGAACTAACCACTTTTTATAGTAGAATAAAAAACAAGAAGTATCACACATATCATATCTAAGCATAGATCATTTCTTACCATTGTGTTCATTTCGGTCATGAACGATCCTTTCTTCATGAGACTTTTAGAGAGCTTTAGCCATATCAGCTCCCAAAGATGCGACCTCACATCCATCTCACATAGGTAATGCTAATCTGGAATAATCCGTACTTATTCCACTGTAGAAGCTATCAGCATTATTAAGAATAAAGCATTCATCCCTATAACATCAACGGAAAAACACAAAACAAATATCATGGGAGTGAGCATACCTTTGTGTTAGTGCTTCTTTGAGTCTTCCCCAACTAGTTGTCCTATTGAACCTAGACCATGGGATCTCCAATGTTGCTAGGTTAGGTTTCCGCAAGGTGGTGACTCATTGTGTTGGCTTTAAGCCCATTCCCCTCGATGTGAAGAGAACTTGCTCTCTACTCAGGCCTTTTGTCAAGGGATCAGCTATATTTTCCTTTGACTTTATGTAACTAATGGAAATGATTCCATTCTTCAGCAAGTCTCGTATTGTAATATGTCTGCGCCTAATGTGTCTCGACTTGCCATTGTATATTTGACTTTGTGCTCTAGTAAGAGCAGCCATACTATCACAATGTATGCCAATGGCAGTAACAGGTTGAGGCCACAGAGGAATACCTTCTAGGAAGCTTTTAAGCCATTCAGCTTCTTCAGCAGCTTTATCTAAAGCAACAAACTCTGCTTCCATTGTAGAACGAGTATTCACAGTTTGCTTAGATGATTTCCAAGAGATAGCAGCTCCACCAAGAGTGAACACATATCCACTTGTGGATTTTGCCTCAGAAGTATTGGAAATCCAATTTGCATCACAATACCCTTCAAGAACAGGAGGATATTTCGTGTAATGCAGTCCATAGTTCATTGTATGCTTTAAATATCTAAGCACTCTTACTAATGCATACCAATGATCTTTCCCAGGATTGTGGGAGTAACGACTCAATCTACTTACACTATAAGCCAAGTCCGGTCTAGTACAATTCATAATATACATCAAGCTGCCGAGAACTTGAGTATATTCTAACTGAGCTACAGTATCACCTTTATTCTTCTTTAGATGACTAGAAGCATCAAATGGGGTGACAACCGGCTTGTCATCATAGTGTCCAAACTTCTTGAGTACACTTTCAATATAATGGGACTGAGTAAGAGTATATCCATCTGGTCTTCTTTGAACTCTTACACCAAGGATCACATCTACTACTCCCAAGTCTTTCATGGAAAAGGAGGAGTGTAGCATTTTCTTGGTTTGATTGATCACATCCAGATTAGTACCCATTATAAGCATATCATCCACATACAAGCATATGATGACATAAGCATTCTTGTATTGTTTGACATAAACACATTTATCACATTCATTTATTCTAAATCCATTAGAGAGTAATGTGTTGTCAAACTTCTCGTGCCATTGCTTTGGAGCCTGTTTTAGTCCATAAAGTGATCTAACTAACTTACAGACTTTGTTTTCTTGACCTTTAACCACAAACCCTTCAGGTTGATTCATATATATCTCTTCATCTAGTTCACCATACAAGAAGGCAGTTTTCACATCCATTTGGTGTATTTCCAAATTATGAATGGATGCAATTGCTACTAATGTGCGAATTGATGTAATTCTTGTAACAGGTGAATAGGTGTCAAAGAAGTCTTGACCCTCTTTTTGACGATACCCTTTAGCTACTAAACGAGCTTTGTACTTCTCTATGGTACCATCAGGTCTAAACTTCTTCTTGAATATCCATTTGTGCCCAATTGGTTTTTGCCCATGTGGCAAATCCACCAATTTCCAAGTGTTATTTTGCACAATGGAGTCAATCTCACTTTTGATTGCCTCTTTCCAGTAAGGAGCTTCAGAGGAGTCCATAGCTTCCTTATATGTTTGTGGTTCCTTATTCACTACATAGGTCATGTAATCAGGTCCAAAATCTTTGGCTATTTTGCCCCGTTTGCTTCTTCTAGGTTCTAAGTTGTCTTCTTGAACCTTTGAAGAATTCTCTTCATTTGATTGTAAACTTTTGTCTGGAATCGTATCATTCAGTCCATCATCTAGAGGTCTTTTCCTAGAGTAGGTAACCTCTTTTCCTTTATCCTTAAAAGGAAAAGTATTTTCAAAGAATTCAGCCTCTGCTGATTCCATGATGGTTTGGTTATGGATCTCATCAACATGTGATTTATACACAAGAAACCTGTATGCTGCACTATTCATGGCAGGGCCAAGATAGATGCAATCTATGGTTTTTGGTCCAAGTTTAGTCCTCTTAGGAAGAGGTACTTGAACCTTAGCAAGGCAACCCCACACTTTCATCCTTTTATAAGAGGGTAACCTCCCTTTCCATAGATGATATGGTGATTTATCACTCTTTTTATGAGGAATTCTATTAAGTATTGTATTTGCTGCAAGACATGCTTCTCCCCACAGATTATGTGGTGCTCCAGAAGTAATTAACATTGAATTAATCATGTTTTTCAATGTTCTATTCTTTCTTTCTGCCACTCCATTTTGTTGAGGAGTATATGGAGCAGTTGTTTGATGTATAATACCGTTTAAAGAACAAAATTCAGCAAAGTCTTTGGATTCATATTCTCCTCCTCGATCAGACCTTAGAATTTTGATCTTTTTGTCAAGTTGATTTTCAACTTCAGCCTTGTAATTCTTAAAATAATTCAAGGCTTCATCTTTGGTATTTAACAAATAAATATAACAATACTTACTGCAATCATCAATAAAGGATATATAATAATTCTTTCCTCCTCTTGTAGGTGTTGCTCTAAAATCACATAAATCAGAGTGGATTAAGCCAAGTATTTCATTAGATTTTTCAACCGATTTATGAGGATGTTGTGTAAATTTTGATTCTACACAAACCTCACATTTTATATTTTTATCTAACGAACATTTTGGTAACATGCTAAGTTTTGCCATTCTTTGAATAGAACGAAAATTAACATGTCCCAAACGAGAATGCCACAAAATTGAAGGATCATGCATATACATAGAAGAGGGGCTAGTAGTGCCCATTATTGCATTAGCATTAATATTGGTTACATCATTGTTTGGTGTTTCAACACCATAGTACAAAGGTAATACACTGACTTTGAAGAGACCCTCACTAAGGTATCCCTTTCCAACATACATCCCACCCTTGGTGAGAACAAATTTATCAGATTCAAATACAAGTTTGAAACCTTTGTTACTAAGAATAGGACCAGAAATCAAATTCTTAGTAATTTCAGGAACATGCAAGACATCACATAAAACAAGTTCTTTTTCAGAAGTCAATTGTAGTTTCACTTTTCCCTTTCCTTCAACTTTTGCAGTAGAGCCATTCCCCATAAACATTGGTTCAGAATCCGAGACTTTCTGGTATGTAGAAAACATGGTTCGGGAGTTGCAAATGTGCCTTGTGGCTCCAGTATCAATCCACCAATCCACACAATTGCTAACCATGTTGGTTTGAATCACAGCAACAAATTGATTTGGTGATTCAACCATGTTGGCTTGACCAGAATTTCCTCCACCAGAATTGCCACCATTGTTTCCATTGTTTCCTCCATTGTTCCCTCGATTATTTCCTCCATTGTTTCCTCCTTGACCCCTCCTGAATCTGCAATCTTTGGCCTTGTGTCCAATTTTGCCACAAACATAGCATGGACCAGAATTCTTCTTGAAATTCTTCTTGTTAGGGCCATGATTTTTGCCATCTTTGGAAGAGTTTTTGGAGCCTTGCTTCCCTTTCTTGTTGTTGTGCTTTGTCCTTGAAGTACTTGCTTCTCCAACAAAGTTTGCACTTGGTTCCAAGGAATTTGCATCTGCCTTCTCATTCAATCTGTTATCTTCTTCCACACGAATTCTCAACACAAGTTGCTCAAAACTCATGTCATCAGTTAAGTGCTTAAGATATAATTTGAAATTCTTCCAAGAAGGAGGAAGTTTTTCAATGATTGAACCAACAAGAAAATTAGAGTTTATACCCATACCTTCAACTTCAAGATCATGTGCAATGACTTGAATTTCCTCCACTTGTTTGAGGACAGATTTGGTATCCACCATCTTGAAATTCATGAACTTTCCAATCACGAATTTCTTGGAACATGCCACTTCTGTTTTGTATTTCTTTTCCAGTGATTCCCATATCTCTCTTGCAGTAGTCATGGTAGAGTAGATATCATAGAGAGAATCATCCAGGGCATTTAGAATATAATTTCTGCAATTATATTCATTTGTGTTCCAAGTTTCCACAGCCCTTTGATGTTCTGCCATTTGGGCTTCACTGGGTGGTGTTGTTCCTTCTGCAGTGGTTGTACCAATAGGAGGAGAGGGAGAATCATCAGTGAGAACATTGGAAACATGAAGAGTTGTTAGATAAAACAACATCTTCTGTTGCCATCTTCGAAAATCTGAGCCTTTGAATTTCTCAGGCTTTTCCACATGTGTTTTGATGATGGATTGTTGATCCATTCTTCCACTTTTTAATTTCTGTCTTAGATTGTTAATACAGAAGTATACAATCAACAAAATTAACAGAAATAAAACAAACGAAATTGAAATATATGTATGAAATATACAAGAATCAGTTTGCAGAAAACATACTTGATGGTTTATGCTTACAACAGAAACACAAAAACGAAATTATGTAGATTGAGGCCTGCAAATTGCAGTGTCCTAAGACAGAAATTTCCCTGGTGGGGATCTGTCTAGAGGATACAACAATCAATCAAGAACTTCTCTTGATTCTGACGAAATTCCTATGTTCCCTTCATCTTTGGAAGAACGAATTTTTAAAGAGAATTCTGTGGTGTGAATGATGATGTTTTTCAACCCCTTTCAGATGAATGAAACAGGTATTTATAGGTATTAGTTATGACAGTTGGAAACTGTCAAAACCGAAAATAACTGTTAAAAACCTGTCATTCAGTAATTACGAATTTAATAATAAAAAAATAAAAATTAATTTCGTAATTAAAAATTATCTAATTAATCAGGAAGACCCCAAGAGCCCCAAGGCCCAAGGCCCATCTTTTGACCATTAAATATTCTCTTGATATTAGCCCATTTTCAATCCAATTAGGCTAATCCAACACCACAACCCAAGCCCAATATGCTTAACCCCTTACTTGACCCATTTAGTTAAATGAGTAGGACTAGACATATAAGGTGGGAGAAGGTTTTCTCTTCCACCAATGTGGGATAAGTCCCACATTGTAATTTTGTAGTCAAAGTTCCAACAATACCCCACATTTTCTATTCAAACTCCAATAATACCCCACATTTGAATAGAAAATAAGTGAACTTTGATATTCAAATAAGGGAAGTAAGATATGACATGCATCTGAATAGGTGTTGTAAAACTTGAACCTTTCATAGTGAGTACTACTTGGATCTACTTTGTGGGTAGTGAACTAGAGTCTTGAACTAACCACTTTTTATAGTAGAATAAAAAACAAGAAGTATCACACATATCATATCTAAGCATAGATCATTTCTTACCGTTGTGTTCATTTCGGTCATGAACGATCCTTTCTTCATGAGACTTTTAGAGAGCTTTAGCCATATCAGCTCCCAAAGATGCGACCTCACATCCATCTCACATAGGTAATGCTAATCTGGAATAATCCGTACTTATTCCACTGTAGAAGCTATCAGCATTATTAAGAATAAAGCATTCATCCCTATAACATCAACGGAAAAACACAAAACAAATATCATGGGAGTGAGCATACCTTTGTGTTAGTGCTTCTTTGAGTCTTCCCCAACTAGTTGTCCTATTGAACCTAGACCATGGGATCTCCAATGTTGCTAGGTTAGGTTTCCGCAAGGTGGTGACTCATTGTGTTGGCTTTAAGCCCATTCCCCTCGATGTGAAGAGAACTTGCTCTCTACTCAGGCCTTTTGTCAAGGGATCAGCTATATTTTCCTTTGACTTTATGTAACTAATGGAAATGATTCCATTCTTCAGCAAGTCTCGTATTGTAATATGTCTGCGCCTAATGTGTCTCGACTTGCCATTGTATATTTGACTTTGTGCTCTAGTAAGAGCAGCCATACTATCACAATGTATGCCAATGGCAGTAACAGGTTGAGGCCACAGAGGAATACCTTCTAGGAAGCTTTTAAGCCATTCAGCTTCTTCAGCAGCTTTATCTAAAGCAACAAACTCTGCTTCCATTGTAGAACGAGTATTCACAGTTTGCTTAGATGATTTCCAAGAGATAGCAGCTCCACCAAGAGTGAACACATATCCACTTGTGGATTTTGCCTCAGAAGTATTGGAAATCCAATTTGCATCACAATACCCTTCAAGAACAGGAGGATATTTCGTGTAATGCAGTCCATAGTTCATTGTATGCTTTAAATATCTAAGCACTCTTACTAATGCATACCAATGATCTTTCCCAGGATTGTGGGAGTAACGACTCAATCTACTTACACTATAAGCCAAGTCCGGTCTAGTACAATTCATAATATACATCAAGCTGCCGAGAACTTGAGTATATTCTAACTGAGCTACAGTATCACCTTTATTCTTCTTTAGATGACTAGAAGCATCAAATGGGGTGACAACCGGCTTGTCATCATAGTGTCCAAACTTCTTGAGTACACTTTCAATATAATGGGACTGAGTAAGAGTATATCCATCTGGTCTTCTTTGAACTCTTACACCAAGGATCACATCTACTACTCCCAAGTCTTTCATGGAAAAGGAGGAGTGTAGCATTTTCTTGGTTTGATTGATCACATCCAGATTAGTACCCATTATAAGCATATCATCCACATACAAGCATATGATGACATAAGCATTCTTGTATTGTTTGACATAAACACATTTATCACATTCATTTATTCTAAATCCATTAGAGAGTAATGTGTTGTCAAACTTCTCGTGCCATTGCTTTGGAGCCTGTTTTAGTCCATAAAGTGATCTAACTAACTTACAGACTTTGTTTTCTTGACCTTTAACCACAAACCCTTCAGGTTGATTCATATATATCTCTTCATCTAGTTCACCATACAAGAAGGCAGTTTTCACATCCATTTGGTGTATTTCCAAATTATGAATGGATGCAATTGCTACTAATGTGCGAATTGATGTAATTCTTGTAACAGGTGAATAGGTGTCAAAGAAGTCTTGACCCTCTTTTTGACGATACCCTTTAGCTACTAAACGAGCTTTGTACTTCTCTATGGTACCATCAGGTCTAAACTTCTTCTTGAATATCCATTTGTGCCCAATTGGTTTTTGCCCATGTGGCAAATCCACCAATTTCCAAGTGTTATTTTGCACAATGGAGTCAATCTCACTTTTGATTGCCTCTTTCCAGTAAGGAGCTTCAGAGGAGTCCATAGCTTCCTTATATGTTTGTGGTTCCTTATTCACTACATAGGTCATGTAATCAGGTCCAAAATCTTTGGCTATTTTGCCCCGTTTGCTTCTTCTAGGTTCTAAGTTGTCTTCTTGAACCTTTGAAGAATTCTCTTCATTTGATTGTAAACTTTTGTCTGGAATCGTATCATTCAGTCCATCATCTAGAGGTCTTTTCCTAGAGTAGGTAACCTCTTTTCCTTTATCCTTAAAAGGAAAAGTATTTTCAAAGAATTCAGCCTCTGCTGATTCCATGATGGTTTGGTTATGGATCTCATCAACATGTGATTTATACACAAGAAACCTGTATGCTGCACTATTCATGGCAGGGCCAAGATAGATGCAATCTATGGTTTTTGGTCCAAGTTTAGTCCTCTTAGGAAGAGGTACTTGAACCTTAGCAAGGCAACCCCACACTTTCATCCTTTTATAAGAGGGTAACCTCCCTTTCCATAGATGATATGGTGATTTATCACTCTTTTTATGAGGAATTCTATTAAGTATTGTATTTGCTGCAAGACATGCTTCTCCCCACAGATTATGTGGTGCTCCAGAAGTAATTAACATTGAATTAATCATGTTTTTCAATGTTCTATTCTTTCTTTCTGCCACTCCATTTTGTTGAGGAGTATATGGAGCAGTTGTTTGATGTATAATACCGTTTAAAGAACAAAATTCAGCAAAGTCTTTGGATTCATATTCTCCTCCTCGATCAGACCTTAGAATTTTGATCTTTTTGTCAAGTTGATTTTCAACTTCAGCCTTGTAATTCTTAAAATAATTCAAGGCTTCATCTTTGGTATTTAACAAATAAATATAACAATACTTACTGCAATCATCAATAAAGGATATATAATAATTCTTTCCTCCTCTTGTAGGTGTTGCTCTAAAATCACATAAATCAGAGTGGATTAAGCCAAGTATTTCATTAGATTTTTCAACCGATTTATGAGGATGTTGTGTAAATTTTGATTCTACACAAACCTCACATTTTATATTTTTATCTAACGAACATTTTGGTAACATGCTAAGTTTTGCCATTCTTTGAATAGAACGAAAATTAACATGTCCCAAACGAGAATGCCACAAAATTGAAGGATCATGCATATACATAGAAGAGGGGCTAGTAGTGCCCATTATTGCATTAGCATTAATATTGGTTACATCATTGTTTGGTGTTTCAACACCATAGTACAAAGGTAATACACTGACTTTGAAGAGACCCTCACTAAGGTATCCCTTTCCAACATACATCCCACCCTTGGTGAGAACAAATTTATCAGATTCAAATACAAGTTTGAAACCTTTGTTACTAAGAATAGGACCAGAAATCAAATTCTTAGTAATTTCAGGAACATGCAAGACATCACATAAAACAAGTTCTTTTTCAGAAGTCAATTGTAGTTTCACTTTTCCCTTTCCTTCAACTTTTGCAGTAGAGCCATTCCCCATAAACATTGGTTCAGAATCCGAGACTTTCTGGTATGTAGAAAACATGGTTCGGGAGTTGCAAATGTGCCTTGTGGCTCCAGTATCAATCCACCAATCCACACAATTGCTAACCATGTTGGTTTGAATCACAGCAACAAATTGATTTGGTGATTCAACCATGTTGGCTTGACCAGAATTTCCTCCACCAGAATTGCCACCATTGTTTCCATTGTTTCCTCCATTGTTCCCTCGATTATTTCCTCCATTGTTTCCTCCTTGACCCCTCCTGAATCTGCAATCTTTGGCCTTGTGTCCAATTTTGCCACAAACATAGCATGGACCAGAATTCTTCTTGAAATTCTTCTTGTTAGGGCCATGATTTTTGCCATCTTTGGAAGAGTTTTTGGAGCCTTGCTTCCCTTTCTTGTTGTTGTGCTTTGTCCTTGAAGTACTTGCTTCTCCAACAAAGTTTGCACTTGGTTCCAAGGAATTTGCATCTGCCTTCTCATTCAATCTGTTATCTTCTTCCACACGAATTCTCAACACAAGTTGCTCAAAACTCATGTCATCAGTTAAGTGCTTAAGATATAATTTGAAATTCTTCCAAGAAGGAGGAAGTTTTTCAATGATTGAACCAACAAGAAAATTAGAGTTTATACCCATACCTTCAACTTCAAGATCATGTGCAATGACTTGAATTTCCTCCACTTGTTTGAGGACAGATTTGGTATCCACCATCTTGAAATTCATGAACTTTCCAATCACGAATTTCTTGGAACATGCCACTTCTGTTTTGTATTTCTTTTCCAGTGATTCCCATATCTCTCTTGCAGTAGTCATGGTAGAGTAGATATCATAGAGAGAATCATCCAGGGCATTTAGAATATAATTTCTGCAATTATATTCATTTGTGTTCCAAGTTTCCACAGCCCTTTGATGTTCTGCCATTTGGGCTTCACTGGGTGGTGTTGTTCCTTCTGCAGTGGTTGTACCAATAGGAGGAGAGGGAGAATCATCAGTGAGAACATTGGAAACATGAAGAGTTGTTAGATAAAACAACATCTTCTGTTGCCATCTTCGAAAATCTGAGCCTTTGAATTTCTCAGGCTTTTCCACATGTGTTTTGATGATGGATTGTTGATCCATTCTTCCACTTTTTAATTTCTGTCTTAGATTGTTAATACAGAAGTATACAATCAACAAAATTAACAGAAATAAAACAAACGAAATTGAAATATATGTATGAAATATACAAGAATCAGTTTGCAGAAAACATACTTGATGGTTTATGCTTACAACAGAAACACAAAAACGAAATTATGTAGATTGAGGCCTGCAAATTGCAGTGTCCTAAGACAGAAATTTCCCTGGTGGGGATCTGTCTAGAGGATACAACAATCAATCAAGAACTTCTCTTGATTCTGACGAAATTCCTATGTTCCCTTCATCTTTGGAAGAACGAATTTTTAAAGAGAATTCTGTGGTGTGAATGATGATGTTTTTCAACCCCTTTCAGATGAATGAAACAGGTATTTATAGGTATTAGTTATGACAGTTGGAAACTGTCAAAACCGAAAATAACTGTTAAAAACCTGTCATTCAGTAATTACGAATTTAATAATAAAAAAATAAAAATTAATTTCGTAATTAAAAATTATCTAATTAATCAGGAAGACCCCAAGAGCCCCAAGGCCCAAGGCCCATCTTTTGACCATTAAATATTCTCTTGATATTAGCCCATTTTCAATCCAATTAGGCTAATCCAACACCACAACCCAAGCCCAATATGCTTAACCCCTTACTTGACCCATTTAGTTAAATGAGTAGGACTAGACATATAAGGTGGGAGAAGGTTTTCTCTTCCACCAATGTGGGATAAGTCCCACATTGTAATTTTGTAGTCAAAGTTCCAACAATACCCCACATTTTCTATTCAAACTCCAATAATACCCCACATTTGAATAGAAAATAAGTGAACTTTGATATTCAAATAAGGGAAGTAAGATATGACATGCATCTGAATAGGTGTTGTAAAACTTGAACCTTTCATAGTGAGTACTACTTGGATCTACTTTGTGGGTAGTGAACTAGAGTCTTGAACTAACCACTTTTTATAGTAGAATAAAAAACAAGAAGTATCACACATATCATATCTAAGCATAGATCATTTCTTACCGTTGTGTTCATTTCGGTCATGAACGATCCTTTCTTCATGAGACTTTTAGAGAGCTTTAGCCATATCAGCTCCCAAAGATGCGACCTCACATCCATCTCACATAGGTAATGCTAATCTGGAATAATCCGTACTTATTCCACTGTAGAAGCTATCAGCATTATTAAGAATAAAGCATTCATCCCTATAACATCAACGGAAAAACACAAAACAAATATCATGGGAGTGAGCATACCTTTGTGTTAGTGCTTCTTTGAGTCTTCCCCAACTAGTTGTCCTATTGAACCTAGACCATGGGATCTCCAATGTTGCTAGGTTAGGTTTCCGCAAGGTGGTGACTCATTGTGTTGGCTTTAAGCCCATTCCCCTCGATGTGAAGAGAACTTGCTCTCTACTCAGGCCTTTTGTCAAGGGATCAGCTATATTTTCCTTTGACTTTATGTAACTAATGGAAATGATTCCATTCTTCAGCAAGTCTCGTATTGTAATATGTCTGCGCCTAATGTGTCTCGACTTGCCATTGTA
Source organism: Lactuca sativa (assembly GCF_002870075.4). Taxonomy (NCBI): domain Eukaryota; kingdom Viridiplantae; phylum Streptophyta; class Magnoliopsida; order Asterales; family Asteraceae; genus Lactuca; species Lactuca sativa. Next base: position 2,768 of record NW_026440203.1, on the reverse strand, counting down.
TATTTGACTTTGTGCTCTAGTAAGAGCAGCCATACTATCACAATGTATGCCAATGGCAGTAACAGGTTGAGGCCACAGAGGAATACCTTCTAGGAAGCTTTTAAGCCATTCAGCTTCTTCAGCAGCTTTATCTAAAGCAACAAACTCTGCTTCCATTGTAGAACGAGTATTCACAGTTTGCTTAGATGATTTCCAAGAGATAGCAGCTCCACCAAGAGTGAACACATATCCACTTGTGGATTTTGCCTCAGAAGTATTGGAAATCCAATTTGCATCACAATACCCTTCAAGAACAGGAGGATATTTCGTGTAATGCAGTCCATAGTTCATTGTATGCTTTAAATATCTAAGCACTCTTACTAATGCATACCAATGATCTTTCCCAGGATTGTGGGAGTAACGACTCAATCTACTTACACTATAAGCCAAGTCCGGTCTAGTACAATTCATAATATACATCAAGCTGCCGAGAACTTGAGTATATTCTAACTGAGCTACAGTATCACCTTTATTCTTCTTTAGATGACTAGAAGCATCAAATGGGGTGACAACCGGCTTGTCATCATAGTGTCCAAACTTCTTGAGTACACTTTCAATATAATGGGACTGAGTAAGAGTATATCCATCTGGTCTTCTTTGAACTCTTACACCAAGGATCACATCTACTACTCCCAAGTCTTTCATGGAAAAGGAGGAGTGTAGCATTTTCTTGGTTTGATTGATCACATCCAGATTAGTACCCATTATAAGCATATCATCCACATACAAGCATATGATGACATAAGCATTCTTGTATTGTTTGACATAAACACATTTATCACATTCATTTATTCTAAATCCATTAGAGAGTAATGTGTTGTCAAACTTCTCGTGCCATTGCTTTGGAGCCTGTTTTAGTCCATAAAGTGATCTAACTAACTTACAGACTTTGTTTTCTTGACCTTTAACCACAAACCCTTCAGGTTGATTCATATATATCTCTTCATCTAGTTCACCATACAAGAAGGCAGTTTTCACATCCATTTGGTGTATTTCCAAATTATGAATGGATGCAATTGCTACTAATGTGCGAATTGATGTAATTCTTGTAACAGGTGAATAGGTGTCAAAGAAGTCTTGACCCTCTTTTTGACGATACCCTTTAGCTACTAAACGAGCTTTGTACTTCTCTATGGTACCATCAGGTCTAAACTTCTTCTTGAATATCCATTTGTGCCCAATTGGTTTTTGCCCATGTGGCAAATCCACCAATTTCCAAGTGTTATTTTGCACAATGGAGTCAATCTCACTTTTGATTGCCTCTTTCCAGTAAGGAGCTTCAGAGGAGTCCATAGCTTCCTTATATGTTTGTGGTTCCTTATTCACTACATAGGTCATGTAATCAGGTCCAAAATCTTTGGCTATTTTGCCCCGTTTGCTTCTTCTAGGTTCTAAGTTGTCTTCTTGAACCTTTGAAGAATTCTCTTCATTTGATTGTAAACTTTTGTCTGGAATCGTATCATTCAGTCCATCATCTAGAGGTCTTTTCCTAGAGTAGGTAACCTCTTTTCCTTTATCCTTAAAAGGAAAAGTATTTTCAAAGAATTCAGCCTCTGCTGATTCCATGATGGTTTGGTTATGGATCTCATCAACATGTGATTTATACACAAGAAACCTGTATGCTGCACTATTCATGGCAGGGCCAAGATAGATGCAATCTATGGTTTTTGGTCCAAGTTTAGTCCTCTTAGGAAGAGGTACTTGAACCTTAGCAAGGCAACCCCACACTTTCATCCTTTTATAAGAGGGTAACCTCCCTTTCCATAGATGATATGGTGATTTATCACTCTTTTTATGAGGAATTCTATTAAGTATTGTATTTGCTGCAAGACATGCTTCTCCCCACAGATTATGTGGTGCTCCAGAAGTAATTAACATTGAATTAATCATGTTTTTCAATGTTCTATTCTTTCTTTCTGCCACTCCATTTTGTTGAGGAGTATATGGAGCAGTTGTTTGATGTATAATACCGTTTTAAAGAACAAAATTCAGCAAAGTCTTTGGATTCATATTCTCCTCCTCGATCAGACCTTAGAATTTTGATCTTTTTGTCAAGTTGATTTTCAACTTCAGCCTTGTAATTCTTAAAATAATTCAAGGCTTCATCTTTGGTATTTAACAAATAAATATAACAATACTTACTGCAATCATCAATAAAGGATATATAATAATTCTTTCCTCCTCTTGTAGGTGTTGCTCTAAAATCACATAAATCAGAGTGGATTAAGCCAAGTATTTCATTAGATTTTTCAACCGATTTATGAGGATGTTGTGTAAATTTTGATTCTACACAAACCTCACATTTTATATTTTTATCTAACGAACATTTTGGTAACATGCTAAGTTTTGCCATTCTTTGAATAGAACGAAAATTAACATGTCCCAAACGAGAATGCCACAAAATTGAAGGATCATGCATATACATAGAAGAGGGGCTAGTAGTGCCCATTATTGCATTAGCATTAATATTGGTTACATCATTGTTTGGTGTTTCAACACCATAGTACAAAGGTAATACACTGACTTTGAAGAGACCCTCACTAAGGTATCCCTTTCCAACATACATCCCACCCTTGGTGAGAACAAATTTATCAGATTCAAATACAAGTTTGAAACCTTTGTTACTAAGAATAGGACCAGAAATCAAATTCTTAGTAATTTCAGGAACATGCAAGACATCACATAAAACAAGTTCTTTTTCAGAAGTCAATTGTAGTTTCACTTTTCCC